>NC_141001.1:125258813-125352421 GCF_052327205.1 Somniosus microcephalus
CTTCCCTGTTACTGCCCCACTCCCCCGTTACTGCCCCACTTCCCCGTTACTGCCCCACTCTCCCGTTACTGCCCCACTCCCCCGTTACTGCCCCACTCCCGTTACTGCCCCACTTTCCCGTTTACTGCCCCACTTCCCCGTTACTGCCCCACTCCCCCGTTACTGCCCCACTTCCCCGTTACTGCCCCACTCCCCCGTTACTGCCCCACTTCCCCGTTACTGCCCCACTCCCCCTGCCCCACTCCCCCGTTACTGCCCCACTCCCCCGTTACTGCCCCACTCCCCCGTTACTGCCCCACTCCCCCGTTACTGCCCCACTCCCCCTGCCCCACTCCCCCGTTACTACCCCACTCCCCCGTTACTGCCCCACTCCCCCGTTATTGCCCCACTCCCCCGTTACTGCCCCACTCCCCCGTTACTGCCCCACTCCCCCTTTATTGCCCCACTCCCCCGTTACTGCCCCACTCCCCGTTACTGCCCCACTCCCCCGTTACTGCCCCACTCCCCCGTTACTGCCCCACTCCCCCGTTACTGCCCCACTCCCCCGTTACTGCCCCACTCCCCCGTTACTGCCCCACTCCCCCGTTACTGCCCCACTCCCCCGTTACTGCCCCACTTCCCCGTTACTGCCCCACCCCCCCGTTACTGCCCCACTCCCCCGTTACTGCCCCACACCCCCGTTACTGCCCCACTCCCCCGTTACTGCCCCACTCCCCCTGCCCCACTCCCCCGTTACTGCCCCACTCCCCCGTTACTGCCCCACTCCCCCGTTACTGCCCCACCCCCCCGTTACTGCCCCACCCCCCTGTTACTGGCCCACCCCCCCGTTACTGCCCCACTCCCCCGTTACTGCCCCACTCCCCCGTTTACTGCCCCACTCCCCCGTTACTGCCCCACTCCCCCGTTACTGCCCCACTCCCCCGTTACTGCCCCACTCCCCCGTTACTGCCCCACTCCCCCGTTACTGCCCCACTCCCCCGTTACTGCCCCACTCCCCGTTACTGCCCCACTCCCCCGTTACTGCCCCACTCCCCCGTTACTGCCCCACTCCCCCGTTACTGCCCCACTCCCCCGTTACTGCCCCACTCCCCCGTTACTGCCCCACTCCCCCGTTACTGCCCCACTCCCCCGTTACTGCCCCACTCCCCGTTACTGCCCCACTCCCCCGTTACTGCCCCACTCCCCCGTTACTGCCCCACTCCCCCGTTACTGCCTACTCCCCCGTTACTGCCCCACTCCCCCGTTACTGCCTACTCCCCCGTTACTGCCCCACTCCCCCGTTACTGCCTACTCCCCCGTTACTGCCCCACTCCCCCGTTACTGCCCCACTCCCCCGTTACTGCCCCACTCCCCCGTTACTGCCCCACTCCCGTTACTGCCCCACTCCCCCGTTACTGCCCCACTCCCCCGTTACTGCCCCACTCCCCCGTTACTGCCCCACTCCCCCGTTACTGCCCCACTCCCCCGTTACTGCCCCACTCCCCCGTTACTGCCCCACTCCCCCGTTACTGCCCCACTCCCCCGTTACTGCCCCACTCCCCCGTTACTGCCCCACTCCCCCGTTACTGCCCCACTCCCCCGTTACTGCCCCAATCCCCCGTTACTGCCCCACTCACCCGTTACTGCCCCACTCCCCCGTTACTGCCCCAGTCCCCCGTTACTGCCCCACTCCCCCTGCCCCACTCCCCCGTTACTGCCCCAGTCCCCCGTTACTGCCCCAGTCCCCCGTTACTGCCCCACTCCCCCTGCCCCACTCCCCCGTTACTGCCCCACTCCCCCGTTACTGCCCCACTCCCCCGTTACTGCCCCACTCCCCCGTTACTGCCCCACCCCCCCGTTACTGCCCCACCCCCCCGTTACTGCCCCACCCCCCCGTTAATGCCCCACTCCCCCGTTACTGCCCCACTCCCCCGTTACTGCCCCACTCCCCCGTTACTGCCCCACTCCCCCGTTACTGCCCCACTCCCCCGTTACTGCCCCACTCCCCCTGCCCCACTCCCCCGTTACTGCCCCACTCCCCCGTTACTGCCCCACTCCCCCGTTACTGCCCCACTCCCCCGTTTCTTTCCCACTCCCCCGTTACTGCCCCACTCCCCCGTTTCTTTCCCACTCCCCCGTTACTGCCCCACTCCCCCGTTACTGCCCCACTCCCCCGTTACTGCCCCACTCCCCCGTTACTGCCCCACTCCCCCGTTACTGCCCCACTCACCCGTTACTGCCCCACTCCCCCGTTACTGCCCCACTCCCCCGTTACTGCCTACTCCCCCGTTACTGCCCCACTCCCCCGTTACTGCCCCACTCCCCCGTTACTGCCCCACTCCCCCGTTACTGCCCCACTCCCCCTGCCCCACTCCCCCGTTACTGCCCCACTCCCCCGTTACTGCCCCACTCCCCCATTTACTGCCCCACTCCCCCTGCCCCACTCCCCCGTTACTGCCCCACTCCCCCGTTACTGCCCCACTCCCCCGTTACTGCCCCACTCCCCCGTTACTGCCCCACTCCCCCTGCCCCACTCCCCCGTTACTGCCCCACTCCCCCGTTACTGCCCCACTCCCCCGTTACTGCCCCACTCCCCCGTTACTGCCCCACTCCCCCGTTACTGCCCCACTCCCCCGTTACTGCCCCACTTCCCCGTTACTGCCCCACTCCCCCGTTACTGCCCCACTCCCCCGTTACTGCCCCACTCCCCCGTTACTGCCCCACTCCCCCGTTACTGCCCCATTCCCCCGTTACTGCCCCATTCCCCCGTTACTGCCCCACTCCCCCGTTACTGCCCCACTCCCCCGTTACTGCCCCACTCCCCCGTTACTGCCCCACTCCCCCGTTCCTGCCCCACTCCCCCGTTACTGCCCCACTCCCCCGTTACTGCCCCACTCCCCCGTTACTGCCCCACTCCCCCGTTACTGCCCCACTCCCCCGTTACTGCCCCACCCCCCCGTTACTGCCCCACCCCCCCGTTACTGCCCCACCCCCCCGTTACTGCCCCACCCCCCCGTTACTGCCCCACCCCCCCGTTACTGCCCCACCCCCCCGTTACTGCCCCACTCCCCCGTTACTGCCCCACTCCCCCGTTACTGCCCCACTCCCCCGTTACTGCCCCACTCCCCCGTTACTGCCCCACTCCCCCGTTACTGCCCCACTCCCCCGTTACTGCCCCACTCCCCCGTTACTGCCCCACTCCCCCGTTACTGCCCCACTCCCCCGTTACTGCCCCACTCCCCCGTTACTGCCCCACTCCCCCATTTACTGCCCCACTCCCCCTGCCCCACTCCCCCGTTACTGCCCCACTCCCCCGTTACTGCCCCACTCCCCCGTTACTGCCCCACTCCCCCGTTACTGCCCCACTCCCCCGTTCCTGCCCCACTCCCCCTGCCCCACTCCCCCGTTACTGCCCCACTCCCCCGTTACTGCCCCACTCCCCCGTTACTGCCCCACTCCCCCGTTACTGCCCCACTCCCCCGTTACTGCCCCACTCCCCCGTTACTGCCCCACTCCCCCGTTACTGCCCCACTTCCCCGTTACTGCCCCACTCCCCCGTTACTGCCCCACTCCCCCGTTACTGCCCCACTCCCCCGTTACTGCCCCACTCCCCCGTTACTGCCCCACTCCCCCGTTACTGCCCCACTCCCCCGTTACTGCCCCACTCCCCCGTTACTGCCCCATTCCCCCGTTACTGCCCCACTCCCCCGTTACTGCCCCACTCCCCCGTTACTGCCCCACTCCCCCGTTACTGCCCCACTCCCCCGTTACTGCCCCACTCCCCCGTTCCTGCCCCACTCCCCCGTTCCTGCCCCACTCCCCCGTTCCTGCCCCACTCCCCCGTTCCTGCCCCACTCCCCCGTTACTGCCCCACTCCCCCGTTACTGCCCCACTCCCCCGTTACTGCCCCACCCCCCCGTTACTGCCCCACTCCCCCGTTACTGCCCCACTCCCCCGTTACTGCCCCACTCCCCCGTTACTGCCCCACTCCCCCGTTACTGCCCCACTCCCCCGTTACTGCCCCACTCCCCCGTTACTGCCCCACTCCCCCGTTACTGCCCCACTCCCCCGTTACTGCCCCACTCCCCCGTTACTGCCCCACTCCCCCGTTACTGCCCCACTCCCCCGTTTCTTTCCCACTCCCCCGTTACTGCCCCACTCCCCCGTTACTGCCCAACTCCCCCTGCCCCAATCCCCCGTTACTGCCCCACTCCCCCGTTACTGCCCCACTCCCCCGTTACTGCCCCACTCCCCCGTTACTGCCCCACTCCCCCGTTACTGCTCCACTCCCCCGTTACTGCCCCACTCCCCCTGCCCCAATCCCCCGTTACTGCCCCAATCCCCCGTTACTGCCCCACTCCCCCGTTACTGCCCCACTCCCCCGTTACTGCCCCAGTCCCCCGTTACTGCCCCACTCCCCCTGCCCCACTCCCCCGTTACTGCCCCACTCCCCCGTTACTGCCCCACTCCCCCGTGTTACTGCCCCACTCCCCCGTTACTGCCCCTCTCCCCCGTTACTGCCCCACCCCCCCGTTACTGCCCCACTCCCCCGTTACTGCCCCACTCCCCCGTTACTGCCCCACCCCCCGTTACTGCCCCATTCCCCCGTTACTGCCCCACCCCCCGTTACTGCCCCACTCCCCCGTTACTGCCCCACCCCCCCGTTACTGCCCCACTCCCCCGTTACTGCCCCACCCCCCGTTACTGCCCCACCCCCCGTTACTGCCCCACTCCCCCGTTACTGCCCCACTCCCCCGTTACTGCCCCACCCCCCCGTTACTGCCCCACTCCCCCGTTACTGCCCCACCCCCCGTTACTGCCCCACTCCCCCGTTACTGCCCCACCCCCCCGTTACTGCCCCACTCCCCCGTTACTGCCCCAGCCCCCGTTACTGCCCCACCCCCCCGTTACTGCCCCACCCCCCCGTTACTGCCCCACCCCCCCGTTACTGCCCCACCCCCCCGTTACTGCCCCACTCCCCCGTTACTGCCCCACTCCCCCGTTACTGCCCCACTCCCCCGTTACTGCCCCACTCCCCCGTTACTGCCCCACTCCCCCGTTACTGCCCCACTCCCCCGTTACTGCCCCACTCCCCCGTTACTGCCCCACTCCCCCGTTACTGCCCCACTCACCCGTTACTGCCCCACTCCCCCGTTACTCCCCCACTCCCCCGTTACTGCCCCACTCCCCGGTTACTGCCCCACTCCCCCGTTAGTGCCCCACTCCCCCGTTACTGCCCCACTCCTCCGTTACTGCCCCACTCCCCCGTTACTGCCCCACTCCCCCGTTACTGCCCCACTCCCCCGTTACTGCCCCACTCCTCCGTTACTGCCCCACTCCCCCGTTACTGCCCCACTCCCCCGTTACTGCCCCACTCCCCCGTTACTGCCCCACTCCCCCGTTACTGCCCCACTCACCCGTTACTGCCCCACTCCCCCTGCCCCACTCCCCCGTTACTGCCCCACACCCCCGTTACTGCCCCACCCCCCCGTTACTGCCCCACTCCCCCGTTACTGCCCCACTCACCCGTTACTGCCCCACTCCCCCGTTACTGCCCCACTCCCCCGTTACTGCCCCACTCCCCCTGCCCCACTCCCCCGTTACTGCCCCACTCCCCCGTTACTGCCCCATTCCCCCTGCCCCACACCCCCGTTACTGCCCCACCCCCCCGTTACTGCCCCACTCCCCCGTTACTGCCCCACTCCCCCGTTACTGCCCCACTCCCCCGTTACTGCCCCACTCCCCCGTTACTGCCCCACTCCCCCGTTACTGCCCCACTCCCCCGTTACTGCCCCACTCCCCCGTTACTGCCCCACTCCCCCGTTACTGCCCCACTCCCCCGTTACTGCCCCACTCCCCCATTTACTGCCCCACTCCCCCGTTACTGCCCCACTCCCCCATTTACTGCCCCACTCACCCGTTACTGCCCCACTCCCCCGTTACTGCCCCACTCCCCCGTTACTGCCCCACTCCCGCGTTACTGCCCCACTCCTCCGTTACTGCCCCACTCCCCCGTTACTGCCCCACTCCCCCGTTACTGCCCCACTCCCCCGTTACTGCCCCACTCCCCCGTTACTGCCCCACTCCCCCGTTACTGCCCCCACTCCCCCGTTACTGCCCCACTCCCCCGTTACTGCCCCACTCCCCCGTTACTGCCCCACTCCCCCGTTACTGCCCCCACTCCCCCGTTACTGCCCCACTTCCCCGTTACTGCCCCACTCTTCCGTCACTGCCCCACTCCCCCGTCACTGCCCCACTCCCCCGTCACTGCCCCACTCCCCCGTAACTGCACCACTCCCCCGTTACTGCCCCACTCCCCCGTTACTGCCCCACTTCCCGTTACTGCCCCACTCCCCCGTTACTGCCCCACTCCCCCGTTACTGCCCCACTCCCCCGTTACTGCCCCACTCCCCCGTTACTGCCCCACTCCCCCGTTACTGCCCCACTCCCCCGTTACTGCCCCACTCCCCCGTTACTGCCCCACTCCCCCGTTACTGCCCCACTCCCCCGTTACTGCCCCACTCCCCCGTTACTGCCCCACTCCCCCGTTACTGCCCCACCCCCCCGTTACTGCCCCACCCCCCCGTTACTGCCCCACTCCCCCGTTACTGCCCCACTCCCGCGTTACTGCCCCACCCCCCCGTTACTGCCCCACCCCCCCGTTACTGCCCCACTCCCCCGTTACTGCCCCACTCCCCCGTTACTGCCCCACTCCCCCGTTACTGCCCCACTCCCCCGTTACTGCCCCACTCCCCCGTTACTGCCCCACTCCCCCGTTACTGCCCCACTCCCCCTTTACTGACCCACTCCCCCGTTACTGCCCCACTCCCCCGTTACTGCCCCACTCCCCCGTTACTGCCCCACTCCCCCGTTACTGCCCCACTCCCCCGTTACTGCCCCACTCCCCCGTTACTGCCCCACTCCCCCGTTACTGCCCCACTCCCCCGTTACTGCCCCACTCCCCCGTTACTGCCCCACTCCCCCGTTACTGCCCCACCCCCCGTTACTGCCCCACCCCCCGTTACTGCCCCACCCCCCGTTACTGCCCCACTCCCCCGTTACTGCCCCACTCCCCCGTTATTGCCCCACTCCCCCGTTACGGCCCCACTCCCGTGTTACTGCCCCACTCCCCCGTTACTGCCCCACTCCCCCGTTACTGCCCCACTCCCCGGTTACTGCCCCACTCCCCCGTTACTGCCCCACTCCCCCGTTACTGCCCCACTCCCCCGTTACTGCCCCACTCCCCCGTTACTGCCCCACTCCCCCGTTACTGCCCCACTCCCCCGTTACTGCCCCACTCCCCCGTTACTGTCCCACTCCCCCGTTACTGCCCCACTCCCCCGTTACTGCCCCACTCCCCCGTTACTGCCCCACTCCCCCGTTACTGCCCCACTCCCCCGTTACTGCCCCACTCCCCCGTTACTGCCCCACTCCCCCGTTACTGCCCCACTCCCCCGTTACTGCCCCACTCCCCCGTTACTGCCCCACTCCCCCGTTACTGCCCCACTCCCCCGTTACTGCCCCACTCCCCCGTTACTGCCCCACTCCCCCGTTACTGCCCCACTCCCCCTGCCCCACTCCCCCGTTACTGCCCCACTCCCCCGTTACTGCCCCACCCCCCCGTTACTGCCCCACTCCCCCGTTACTGCCCCACTCCCCCGTTACTGCCCCACTCCCCCGTTACTGCCCCACTCCCCCGTTACTGCCCCACCCCCCCGTTACTGCCCCACCCCCCCGTTACTGCCCCACCCCCCCGTTACTGCCCCACTCCCCCGTTACTGCCCCACCCCCCCGTTACTGCCCCACTCCCCCGTTACTGCCCCACTCCCCCGTTACTGCCCCACCCCCCCGTTACTGCCCCACCCCCCCGTTACTGCCCCACCCCCCCGTTGCTGCCCCACTTCCCCGTTACTGCCTGCTCCCCCGTTACTGCCCCACCCCCCCTTTACTGCCCCACCCCCCCGTTACTGCCCCACTCCCCCGTTACTGCCCCACTCCCCCGTTACTGCCCCACTCCCCCGTTACTGCCCCACTCCCCCGTTACTGCCCCACTCCCCCGTTACTGCCCCACTCCCCCGTTACTGCCCCACTCCCCCGTTACTGCCCCACTCCCCCGTTACTGCCCCACTCCCCCGTTACTGCCCCACTCCCCCTTTACTGCCCCACTCCCCCGTTACTGCCCCACTCCCCCGTTACTGCCCACTCCGCCGTTACTGCCCCACTCCCCCGTTACTGCCCCACTCCCCCGTTACTGCCCCACTTCCCCGTTACTGCCCCACTTCCCCGTTACTGCCCCACTCCCCCGTTACTGCCCCACTCCCCCGTTACTGCCCCACTTCCCCGTTACTGCCCCACTTCCCCGTTACTGCCCCACTTCCCCGTTACTGCCCCACTCCCCCGTTACTGCCCCACTCCCCCGTTACTGCCCCACTCCCCCGTTACTGCCCCACTCCCCCGTCACTGCCCCACTCCCCCGTCACTGCCCCACTCCCCCGTCACTGCCCCACTCCCCCGTCACTGCCCCACTCCCCCGTTAGTTTCCACTCCCCCTGCCCCCGCCCCGGGATATGCCAGTGAGGTAATCAGCCTGATAGCCACTTTCTTCAGCAGCCTGTGGAAGTGTGACCGGCGCCGGTAACTCGCCCAATTAACGATAGCCAGACCCAGCTTCGGGCCTTCTGTTTGGGGCGCGCGATCCATGTCTATTACAGCCTCAACAATAGTCCTAAAGGAAAGGCCAAGCCTGATGATCGCAGCCCTGGCCATCAGCACCTGAATCGCTCACCACTTCTCCCGATGGAGTGTGTGTCTCAACACTGGCTGAAGGCCGGATCAGGCTCGGCTGTGAGGGCTCCAATTGCCAACGACCTTCTTGACACTCACTGACCAAGGTTCACACATGAATGGCCATTTGGGTGAGGCATCAGAAGATACTCGAGACCAGGGAAACCGGACCCCAGCAAGGAGAGGGGTCGGGGTGAAATTATCATGGTAAAAATGGATGGTAGACAGACAGGCAAGTGTCAGCCGTGGCTCAGCGGGCAGCACTTTTGCCTCTGAATCAGAAGGTCATGGGTTCGAACCTCACTCCAGAGACTTGAGCACAAAATCCAGGCTGACACTTGCAGTACTGAGGGAGCACTGCACTGTCGGAGGGGCAGTACTGAGGGAGCACTGCACTGTCGGAGGGTCAGTACTGAGGGAGTGCCGCACTGTCGGAGGGGCAGTACTGAGGGAGCACTGCACTGTCGGAGGGGCAGTACTGAGGGAGCACTGCACTGTCGGAGGGTCAGTACTGAGGGAGTGCCGCACTGTCGGAGGGGCAGTACTGAGGGAGCACTGCACTGTCGGAGGGTCAGTACTGAGGGAGCGCTGCACTGTCGGAGGGGCAGTACTGAGGGAGCGCCGCACTGTCGGAGGGGCAGTACTGAGGGAGCGCTGCACTGTCGGAGGGGCAGTACTGAGGGAGCGCTGCACTGTCAGAGGAGCAGTACTGAGGGAGCGCTGCACTGTCGGAGGAGCAGGACTGAGGGAGTGCTGCATTGTCGGAGGGGCAGTACTGAGGGAGTGCTGCACTGTTGGAGGGGCAGTACTGAGGGAGTGCAGCACTGTCGGAGGGACAGTACTGAGGGAGTGCTGCACTGTCGGAGGGGCAGTACTGAGGGAGCGCTGCACTGTCGGAGGGGCAGTACTGAGGGAGCGCTGCACTGTCAGAGGGTCAGTACTGAGGGAGCGCTGCACTGTCGGAGGAGCAGGACTGAGGGAGTGCTGCATTGTCGGAGGGGCAGTACTGAGGGAGTGCAGCACTGTCGGAGGGACAGTACTGAGGGAGTGCTGCACTGTCGGAGGGACAGTACTGAGGGAGTGCTGCACTGTCGGAGGGGCAGTACTGAGGGAGCGCTGCACTGTCGGAGGGGCAGTACTGAGGGAGCGCTGCACTGTCGGAGGGGCAGTACTGAGGGAGTGCCGCACTGTCAGAGGAGCAGTACTGAGGGAGCGCCGCACTGTCGGAGGGGCAGTACTGAGGGAGCGCTGCACTGTCGGAGGGGCAGTACTGAGGGAGTGCCGCACTGTCGGAGGGGCAGTACTGAGGGAGCGCCGCACTGTCGGAGGGGCAGTACTGAGGGAGCGCCGCACTGTCGGACGTGCCGTCTTTTGGTTGAGACATTAAACCGAGGCCCTGTTTGCCCTCTCAGGTGGACGTTAAAGACCCCAGAGCCACTATTTCGAATGAAGCAGTCCCATCCACTTAGTTAGGAGTACAGATGGGAGCTGGAAGTTAAAACGGGATATAAACAACAACAACTTGTATTTATATAGCACCTTTAACGTAGTAAAACGTCCCAAGGCGCTTCACAGGAATGTTATAAGACCAAAATCTGACACCGAGCCACATAAAGAGATATTAGGACAGGTGACCAAAAGCTTGGTCAAAGAGGTAAGTTTTAAGGAGCATCTTAAAGGAGGAAAGAGAGGTAATGAAGTTTAGGGAGGGAATTCCCGAGCTTAGGGCCCAGGCAACAGAAGGCACGGCCACCAATGGTGGAGCGATTAAAATCAGGGATGCTCAAGATGACAGAATTAGAGGAACACAGAGATCTCGGAGGGTTGTGGGGCTGGAGGAGATTACAGAGATAGGGAGGGGCGAGGCCATCGAGGGATTTGAAAACAAGGATGAGAATTTTGAAATCGAGGCGTTGCTTAACCGGGAGCCAATGTAGGTCAGTGAGCACTGGGGTGATGGGCGAATGGGACTTGGTGCGAGTTAGGACAGGGGCAGCCGAGTTTTAGATGATGTCACGTTTACGTAGGGTAGAATGTAGGAGGCCGGCCAGGAGTGCGTTGGAATAGTCAAGTCTTCCTCTTCTTAGGCACTCCCTGGGAACCGAGGATGACTTGCTTCCACATTAAAAATGAGTTCGCAGGTGACTGATGAGTCCAATGCGGGACCTACAGTCTCTGTCACTGGTGGGGCAGACGGTGGTTGAAGGGGCAGGTGGGTGGGGTGCTTGGGTTGACGTGCGCTCCTTGCGCTGCCTGCGCTTGGCTTCCGTTTGCTCCCGGCGAAGAGACTCGAGGTGTTCGGCGCCTTCCCGGATGCTTCTCCTCCACTTTGTGCGGTCTTGGGCCAGGGATTCCCAGGTGTCGGTGGGGATGTTGCACTTTTTCAAGGAGGTTTTGAGGGTGTCCTTGAAGCGTTTCCTCTGCCCACCTGGGGCTCTCTTGCCGTGCCGGAGCTCCGAGTAGAGCGCTTGTTTTGGGAGTCTCGTATCGGGCATGCGGACAATGTGACCCGTCCATCGGAGCTGATCGAGCGTGGTCAAAGCTTCGATGCTGGGTATGTTAGCTTGAGCGAGAACACTGACGTTGGTGCGCCTATCCTGCCAATGGATTTGCAGGATCTTGCGGAGGCAGCGTTGGTGGTACCTCTCCAGTGCTTTGAGGTGCCTGCTGTACATGGTCCATGTCTCTGAGGCATACAGCAGGGCGGGTATCACTGCTGCCCTGTAGACCATGAGCTTAGTGCCGGGTTTGAGGTCCTGGCCTTCAAACACTCTCTTCCTCAGGCGACGATGGAGGCCAGCCAGGAGTGGTTTGGAATAGTCAAGTCTCGAGGTAACAAAGGCATGGATGAGGGTTTCAGCAGCAGATGAGCTGAGGCAGGGGCGGAGACGGGCGATGTTATGGAGGTGGAAATAGGGGGTCTTTGTTATGCTGTGGATATGTGGTCGGAAGCTCATTTCAAGGTCAAATATGACACCAAGGTTGCGAACAGTGTGGTTCAGCCTCAGACAGTTGCTAGGGAGAGGGATGGAGTCGGTGGCGAGGGAACGGAGTTGTGGCGGGGACCGAAAACAATGGGCTGGATTTTGTCAATGGAGGTGACTTGGAGGCGGGGCTGCTGCTTGTTGTGTCAATGTCCCGCCTCCATCCTCGCCTGACCATTCAGAGGGATTTTCCCCTGATTGAGCTTGTTAAGCCCGCCCTGAATGTATCAATGAGATCACCTCTCATTCTTCTAAACTCTAGAGAATATAGGCCTAGTCTACTCAATCTCTCCTCACAGGACAATCCCCCCATCCCAGGAACCAGTCTGGTGAACCTTCGTTGCACTCCCTCTATGGCAAGTATATCCTTCCTTAGGTAAGGAGACCAAAACTGTACACAATACTCCAGGTGTGGTCTCACCAGGGCCCTATATAATTGCAGTAAGACGTCTTTACTCTTATACTCAAATTCTCTTGTAATAAAGGCCAACATACCATTTGCTTTCCTAATTGCTTGCTGTACCTGCATGTTAACTTTCAGTGATTCGTGTACAAGGACACCCAGGTCCCTCTGAACACCAACATTTCCCAATCTCGCACCATTTAAAAAATACTCTGCTTTTCTGTTTTTCCTACCAAAGTGGATAACTTCACATTTCTCCACCTCCTGTGTGGCACCTTATCGAATATCTTCTGAAAATCCAAATACACCACATCCACTGGTTCCCCCTTATCTATTCTGTTAGTTACAACCTCAAAAACCTCTAACACATTTGTCAAACACGATTTCCCTTTCATAAATCCGTGTTGACCCGGCCCAATCCTTTTACTATTTTTTAAGTGGCCAGATAACACATCCTTAATAATAGATTCTAGCATTTTCCCTACTACTGATGTCAGACTAACTGGTCTGTACTTTCCCGTTTTCTCTCTCCCTCCTTTCTTAAATAATGGGATTACATTTGCCACCTTCCAATCTGCGGGAATCGTTTTAGAATCTATGCAATTTTGGAAAATATCAAATGAGTACTGAGGGAGCGCTGCACTGTCAGAGGGGCAGTACTGAGGGAGCGCTGCACTGTCGGAGGGGCAGTACTGAGGGAGCGCCGCACTGTCGGAGGGGTGGTACTGAGGGAGTGCAGCACTGTCAGAGGGGCAGTACTGAGGGAGCGCTGCACTGTCGGAGGGGTGGTACTGAGGGAGTGCAGCACTGTCAGAGGGGCAGTACTGAGGGAGCGCTGCACTGTCGGAGTGGCAGTACTGAGGGAGCGCCGCACTGTCGGAGGGGTGGTACTGAGGGAGTGCAGCACTGTCAGAGGGGCAGTACTGAGGGAGCGCTGCACTGTCGGAGTGGCAGTACTGAGGGAGCGCTGCACTGTTGGAGGGGCAGTACTGAGGGAGTGCTGCACTGTCGGAGGGGCAGTACTGAGGGAGTACCGCATTGTCAGAGGGGCAGTACTGAGGGAGCGCCGCACTGTCGGAGGGGCAGTACTGAGGGAGCGCTGCACTGTCGGAAGGGCAGTACTGAGGGAGTGCTGCACTGTCTGAGGGGCAGTACTGAGGGAGTGCCGCACTGCCGGAGGGGCAGTACTGAGGGAGCGCTGCACTGTCCGAGGGGCAGTACTGAGGGAGCGCTGCACTGTCGGAGGGGCATTACTGAGGGAGCGCTGCACTGTTGGAGGGGCAGTACTGAGGGAGTGCTGCACTGTCGGAGGGGCAGTACTGAGGGAGTGCCGCATCTTCGGAGGGGCAGTACTGAGGGAGTGCTGCACTGTCGGAGGGGCAGTACTGAGGGAGTGCTGCACTGTCAGAGGGGCAGTACTGAGGGAGTGCTGCACTGTCGGAGGGGCAGTACTGAGGGAGCGCTGCACTGTCGGAGGGGCAGTACTTAGGGAGCGCTGCACTGTCGGAGGGGCAGTACTGAGGGAGTGCTGCACTGTCAGAGGGGCAGTACTGAGGGAGTGCTGCACTGCCGGAGGGGCAGTACTGAGGGAGCGCTGCACTGTCAGAGGGGCAGTACTGAGGGAATGCTGCACTGTCGGAGGGGCAGTACTGAGGAAGTGCTGCACTGTCGGAGGGGCAGTACTGAGGGAGCGCTGCACTGTCGGAGGGGCAGTACTGAGGGAGCGCTGCACTGTCAGAGGGGCAGTACTGAGGGAGTGCTGCACTGCCGGAGGGGTAGTACTGAGGGAGCGCTGCACTGTCAGAGGGACAGTACTGAGGGAGCGCCGCACTATCATGGGGCAGTACTGAGGGAGCGCCGCACTGTCGGAGGGGTAGTACAGAGGGAGTGATGCACTGTCGGAGGGGCAGTACTGAGGGAGTGCTGCACTGTCGGAGACTTCCACGTTTCCTGCATTACAACAGTGACTACACTGCAAAAGTATTTCATTGGCTGTAAAGTGTTTTGGATTGTGAAAGGCGCTATATAAATGCAAATTCTTTCTTTCTTCCCTCTGTTACAGGAAAACCCAAATAACAATATTCCGAACGATACAGTGACCATTAATATCAACGTCCAGGATTGTGACAACAAGCCTCCAGAGTTCGAACCGTGTACTCCCATTCCCGGCTCCAGTGCAAGCATCTGCCTCAATGCAGTTTATACGGGTCGTATCACAATAAACACGGTGGAGGTAGCACCTTGTCACTTGGGGCTTTCTAACTTGCGTTTCTCGCTCGCGTTTCATCCCTTGCATTGATTTCTCCCTCTTGTTTATTGCAGAATGGCTCATTGCCCCTGAGTCCTCAGTCCATCCAAGCTGTTGATGGTGACCGGACAATCAATACAACAATCGCGTACACAATCGCAGCAGGTGAATTAGCCGCCGTGGACCGCCAGCCCTTGTTTAATGATTCAGTCCATCGTGTACAGTAAATGGGACAATTTTAAAGGGGTAGCAGGAACAGGGATCCCTGGGGGTGTATGTACACAAGTCTTTGAAGGTGGCAGGAGAGGTGGAGAAGGCTGTTAAAAAAGCTCACGGAATCCTTGACATTATTAATAAAGACATTGGGCTGGATTTTGTCAATGGAGGCGACTTGGAGGCGGGACTGCTGCTTGTCGTGTCAATGTCCCGCCTCCATCCTCGCCTGACCAATCAGAGGGATTTTGCCCTGATTGAGCTTGTTAATCCCGCACTGCGGGCTCAGCAGGCCAATTAGGGAAGAAGTCACTGACAGATCATGTCAACGTCAGACGTGCTATCTGTCAAGACTTCTTGAAAGAAGAAATGACAGCGTTTGACAGCTCGGTGAATCTCTGTGAAGCTGTCAAACACTGACATTCTCTTGAGTTTGATTCGTTTTTGTGGTGAGGACTGAAAAAACATTGTAAAAAAGTAAATATCAGATGTCTGATGGATCGGAGGGTTCATCAGCCATTACCTGAAATTGACCAGGTGGATGTCCGCTCTCCCGAACCAGCACGGCTAAAGGCTACAGAAGTAAAAAAAGGGAAGTGAACACTTTTTTAAACTTATCACTCACCTTGCAGACTTAACCGCTCCACACTTGCACCCATCACTCACCTCTACACCTTACTGCCAGGTGCCTCTGACCACCGCAGACCTCCTCCATGTCTCCTCCAACCCGGCGGGGTTGTCCGAGGTCGGGAAGCCTTCACCTGTGAAGGTAAAATGGCACTAATCCCTTTTTCTGCCTGTTAACTATCTGTTAACAGGCAGTTAAAAGGATTACAAGTGTTAAGTCTGTGTGTCCCAGTTATGCTTATTATAAATCACTGGACACAGACCACAAGAATAACTTTAACAGGTCTTTACTATTCGGAGGTCAGGGCTGAACTGCCCAGCAAATCCCTACACAACATTTATATACCGGTGTGGTCACCACCGGTATTACAGTATACATCAGCCAAGAGAAAGTAGTACATCTCTTAAGGTAGAACAGGTTACATACACCACAATCCTCCCTTTTTAGCTTAACAGTTATATCCCCATTTAACATAACATAATAACATATATAGATATATATATATATATACAACTTCATGCAAAACAGTTCAAAGATTCAGTCTCTGAGGAGGCCTCCTGATTCGAGTTGGATAACGCCTTTCAGGGGTCTCTGATTCTCGTTGCTGGGGTGACTCATCTAGTTGATCTCTTATGGATTGGACATCATCCTCAGGTACATTCACTTCTGAGGTAGATGCTTCAGGTTCACTAACTTCTTCCACGGTTGTCTCTGCCGTAACCCTGGGTTCGACCCTTGTTCTCGATTCTACCAGTTGGTCAGCATGACGCCGTATTACATTTTCCCCAATATCTACCGTGTACATCAGGGGTCCTTGTCTGGCCCGAATTGTTCCAGATTGCCATTTCTCGTTTTTATAGTCCCGGGATAACACTGGTTGTCCTATTTCGAAACTCCGAGTGGTCTTGTTATTTATATGTTGGAACTGTTTGTTTTCAACTTCCCTCCGCACATTTGGTTTTAACAAGTCCAACCTGGACCGCAACCTCCTGTTAGAGAACATCATGGCAGGACTTTGGTTTGTCACTGCATGAGTGGCGTTTCGATATGCCAGTAGGAATTTGTCCACCTTGTGTTGTAGTGGAATCTGATCTTCGCTCATGGCCTTTCTTGCTTTTTTGAACGTTTGTACAAACCTCTCGGCCAACCCGTTTGTAGCCGGATGATATGGGGCAGAGGTATAATGTTTCACCCCATTCTTCTTCATGAATTTCTGGAATTCTTCTGACACGAACTGCGGTCCGTTGTCTGAACATATTTGTTCTGGCAATCCATTTCTTGCAAATATCGTTCTTAACACCGCGATCGTCTTTTCCGAGGTAGTGGTGGTCATCTTAATCACTTCTGGCCATTTAGAATGTGCGTCCACCGCAATTAAAAACATGGAGTCCATGAATGGACCAGCAAAGTCAATATGTACATGTCGCCATGGGGTTGAAGGCCATTCCCATGGATGCAGCGGTGCAATCGGAGGTGCATTTTGCACTTTTTGGCACCCTGAGCAGCTTTTCGTCAGATCCTCTATCTGTTGGTCGATACCCAGCCACCACACATAAGCCCTAGCAAGGCTTTTCATCTTGACTCCCCCCAGATGACCTTCATGCAGTTCCTTTAGAACTCTCTCTCTTAACTTAGGAGGAATAATCACCCTTGTTCCATACATCAATGTTCCTTAACAGACGGACAGCTGTTCTCGTCTTGCTGAGAATGCCGGTAACAGTGGATCACCATGTGCTGGCCATCCCTTCACTGTCACTTCGTAGACCCGGGACAGTGTCGGGTCATTCCTGGTTTCTCTTTCAATACTTGCATTGGTGACTGGTAAACATTCGATGATGGTCGAGTGAAATAACTCAACAGGGTCAACCGTCGGTGCCTCCTCCTCTGTAGGTAGTGGCAGGCGCGACAGCCCATCAGCATTACCATGCTGCTTTGTACCTTTGAATTCGATCTGATATTGATGTGCCCCTAGGAAAAGGGACCATCTCTGGAGTCTCTGTGCTGTCATCACCGAAACACCCTTCTTAGGGTTAAAAATGGATACCAACGGCTGGTGGTCTGTCAGAAGCGTAAACTTTTGGCCCTGCAGGTAATGATTAAACTTCTTTACTCCCCACACAAGGCTGAGAGCCTCCCTATCTATCTGAGCATAGTTGCGCTCAGCGGAGGTCAATGATCTGGATGCGAACGCAACTGGCCTCTCCAGGCCATTTGGCAACTTGTGTGAGAGTACTGCCCCAATACCATATGGAGAAGCATCACAAGCCAAACGAATAGGCAGCGTTGAGTTGAAGTGAGCCAACACTTCCTCTGAGGTGATCAATGCCTTGCTTTTGCGAAAGGCCCTCTTACAGTCCTCGCTCCACTTCCATGGTACTCCCTTCTGCAAAAGAGCGTTCAGCGGGTGCAGCACCGTGGATAAATTTGGCAGAAACATATGGTAATAGTTAATCAACCCTAGGAACGACCTCAACTGGGATACATTATCCGGAGCGGGAGCCTTCACAACAGCTTCGATCTTGTCAGGAGACTTATGAAGCCCCTCCTGGTCAATGACATGACCACAGTACGAGATCCGCTTCTGAAAGAACTCACATTTCTGGCGATTAACTCGAAGTCCATATTCTTTCAATCTGGTGAGCACCAGTTCCAAATTTGCAAGGTGTTCCTCGTCATCATCTCCTGTAATCAGAATATCGTCCAGGTAACATTGTGTGCCTGGAATTCCCTGTAATACCTGCTCCATGGCCCTCTGCCAAATTGCTGGAGCCGATGCCACTCCAAAAACCAGTCTATTATACCGGTACAAGCCTCTATGCGTGTTGATCATGAGATACTGGCGTGACTCTTCCTTAACTTCCATCTGTAAGTACGCCTGCGCCAGGTCTATCTTGGTGAAGTGTTTCCCGCCAGACAACGAAGTGAAGATATCCTCAATCCGCGGAAGCGGATACTGCACCGTGTGAAGCACCGGATTAACAGTGATCTTGGAATCTCCACAGATGCGAACCTTCCCCGGTTCCCCCGGCTTGTTGCTCGATGAACGCTTCATGACGGGGACAATGGGCGTGGCCCACTCACTCTAGTCTACCTTAGACAGTACTCCTGAACGTTCTAGCCCTTCCAGCTCAGCTTCCACAGCAGGTCGTATCGCATAAGGTACCGGTCTGGCTTTGAAAAATTTCGGGTTTGCATGTTCTTCAACCTTGATGTTTGCCGTAATTCCTCTCAGTGTTCCCAGTCCCTGTTGGAACACCTCTTTAGCATCGTCCAATATTCTGGACAATCGTTTAGGTTTGACATCTTTTTTACCGGAATCTACCGTTATTACTTTTAAGGAATGCCAGTCCATATTTATTTTCCTAATCCACTCCCGTCCCAGTAGTGGTGGACCTCCCTCAGGTAGCACATATAAGTCCATTCCTCGGCTTTCTTTGCCCTTGTGGACCACCTTTACCTCTATCTTCCCGATGGGGTATACTCTTTGCCCCGTGTATGTTTTCAATACAATCTCCGCATCCCGTAGGGGAATATGTGGGAATAACCTTTTGTAATCTTGCTTATTCATGACCGTCAATGCCGATCCAGTGTCCAATTCCATCTTCACTTGGACTCCTGCTATCTGAAGTGTGACCCAGATTGTTTGGAGGTCTGCTTCATTACCAACATTGTGTACTCTTAGACTACCCAGTTCATTACTGCTGGAGTCTGAATTTGACTTCTGTTCATTCGAACTGTTCTCTGTCACCTTGTGTACCTTTCTGTACTTTTCCTGCGGTGACTTTTTGTTGCTGGTCTTCTTTCCTGACCGGCATACTTTAGCTATGTGACCAAGCCTGCCACATTTTCTGCATTCCTGATTTTTGAACCAGCACTGGTTCTGATCATGCGTTGTCTTTCCACAACGATAACATTTTACTGTACCCAAGACCATTTGATTGGTGCTGAGTTCCGGTGACCGTAGCTGCATTTCCGCAGTGCCTCTCGCTGCGGCTTCGTGCGATGCTGCAATAGTGACAGCTTTATCAAGCGTAAGATCATTCTCCTCAAGCAGTCGCTTTTGTGTTCCTTCTTTTAACAATCCACACACAAATTTATCTCTCAGCGCATCTGCTAGTCCTGTTCCAAACTGACAGTACTTTGATAGCTTACGCAGTTCAATTAAAAATTCAGCGTTGCTTTCGTCTTTCAGCTGCGTTCTTCTATCAAATTTAAATCGTTCCGCTATCATCAGTGGCGTGGGGTTTAAATGATTTTTCAGGACAGTAACAATATTCGCGAAAGTCTGATCCGCCGGCTTATCTGGTGATAGAAGGTGCTTCAATAGCCCGTATGTCTTCGCACCCATTGAGCTTAATAAGGTTAGTGCTTTCTCATCATCTGGTACCTTATTTGCTTTACAATAAACTTCCATGCGTTCTACATACGTGGTCCAATCTTTGATATCACTATCAAAGGTATTAATGTTCCCATGTTTAGGCATCCTTGCAAGTTTTTAAATTTTTCTTTTTCTCAAAATGGCGGCTTCCCGCGCTTGTCTTCTTCCCCCGCCTACTAAAATGGCGGCTTCCCGCGCTTGGCGGTCTTTCCCGCGCTCGTCTTCTTCCCCCGCCGACTACAATGGCGGATTCCCACATTTGCCTTCTTCCCCCGCTGGCTGCAATGGCGATTGCCGTGCTGCTGCCGTTCTCACCTCCCCAGCGGTTCTCAATTCCCCGACGCTGCTTTTACTCCCCCGCGGTTCCTGTGGGCATTCACGCTTCCCCTGCTGTTGCCCCGCATGCAGCCCGGTCCTTTACACCGGCTGCGTTTGAGTTCTCCGCGGCTCTCGTGCCTTAAGCTGCCCCAGTCGCTGCGCCTCTCGGCCTCGATTGCAGCCCGGCCCTTTTCACCGGCCGTGGTCGAGTTCTCCGCCCTTTTTCCTCCATTTTCCCTCCCCACTCCACAGTCCATGTGGCCGACTTTCTGCTCGTGTCGCTGATCGGCTTACCCACCACCGTGGTAGAAGGGATGATCACCGCCTGTCGCTGATGGGGGGCTTCGTGGTCAGAATTTTTTTCTTTTTAACCCGGGTTCTCGATGCCTCCCGTGCGATGGTGCTCAGCAGGATGATGAGGGCGGATGCCTCTTCTCGACGCCCGTTCTGAGGATGAAGCTGCCTTGGATGTAAAACTGCCGCAGGGTAAGTTCGGACTCGTTGCCACTGTTGAGTCTGTGTGTCCCAGTTATGCTTATTATAAATCACTGGACACAGACCACAAGAATAACTTTAACAGGTCTTTACTATTCGGAGGTCAGGGCTGAACTGCCCAGCAAATCCCTACACAACGTTTATATACCGGTGTGGTCACCACCGGTATTACAGTATACATCAGCCAAGAGAAAGTAGTACATCTCTTAAGGTAGTTCTCTTAAAGTGGAACAGGTTACATACACCACAACAAGCCTTTCCCACCTCCAGGAGACAGGACCCGAAGCTGCACATCCTCCCGCCACCTGGCAAAAGGGCACGGAGGTTTGCCACCCGCCCCCAATTTCTCCGATTTTACCGGCTGTCCCACCTCCATGCCCGCCTGCTCAGGGCTTGGAAAATCGAGCCCAATGTCTTCAGTCTTTGCAATATTTAATTGGAGAAAATTTCTGCTCATCCAGAACTGGATGTCGGACAAGCAGTCTGACAAATTAGAGACCGTGGAGGGGTCGAGAGAAGTGGTGGTGAGGTAGAGCTGGGTGTCGTCAGCGTACATGTGGAAACTGACGCTGTGTTTTTGGATGATGTCACCAAGGGGCAACATGTAGATGAGAAATAGGAGGGGCCAAGGATAGATCCTTGGGGGACACCAGAGGTAACGATGCAGGAGTGGGAAGAGAAGCCGTTACAGGTGATTCTCTGGTTACGATTAGATAGATAAGAATGGAACCAGGTGAGTGCAGTCCCACCCAGCCGGACGACCGTGGAGAGGCGTTGGAGAAGGATGGAGTGGTCAAGGATGAGGAGGGATAGTTTACCTTTGTCACAGTCACAAAGGAAGTCATTTGTAGCTTTGATGAGAGCCGTTTCGGTACTGTGGCAAGGGTGGAAATCTGATTGGAGGGATTCAAACATGGCGTTCCGGGAAAGATGAGCATGGATTTGGGAGGCGACAACATGTTCAAGGACTTTGGAGAGGAGAGGAAGGTTGGAGATGAGGCGGTAGTTTGTAAGGACAGAGGGGTCGAGGGTTTTTTTTGAGGAGAGGGGTGATATGATATAATTGGGAATACGGAAACATGGCTCCAGGGTGACTAAGACTGGGAATTCAACATCCAGGGGTATTCAATATTCAGGAAGGACAGGAAAAAAAGGAAAAGGAGGTGGGGTAGCATTGCTGGTTAAAGAGGAGATTTAACACAATTGTAAGGAAGGATATTAGCTCTGATGATGTGGAATCTGTATGGGCCAAGCTCAGAAATACCAAGGGGCAGAAAACGTTAGTGGGAGTTGTATACAGACCTCCCAAACAGTAATGCGGAAGTTGGGGATGGCATTAAACGGGAAATTAGAGACGCGTGCAATAAGGGCACAGCAGTCATCATGGGTGACTTTAATCTACATATAGATTGGGCTAACCAAATTAGTAACAATATTGTGGAGGAGGAATTCCTGGAGTGTACACAGGATGGTTTCCTGGACCAATATCTTGAGGAACCAACTAGAGATCAGGCCATCTTAGACTGGGTATTATGTAATGAGAAAGGATTCATTAGCAATCTTGTTGTGCGAGGCCCCTTGGGGAGGAGCAATCATAATATGATAGAATTCTTCGTTAAAGTGGAGAGTGAAGTAGTTGACTCAGAGACTAGGGTCCTGAATTTAAATAAAGGAAACTGCGATGGTATGAGGCACGAGTTGGCTAGGATGGAATGGGGAACGTTACTTAAAGGGTTGATGGTGAATAGGCAATGGCAAATGCTTAAAGATCACATGGATGAACTACAGAATTTGTTCATCCTTGTTTGGCATAAAAATAAAACAAAAAAGGTGACTCAACCGTGGCTAACAAGGGAAATTAGGGATAGCATAAGATCCAAAGAGAGGACATATAAATTGGCCAGAAAAAGCAGCACGCCTGAGGATTGGGAGCAGTTTAGGATTCAACAAAGGAGGACAAAGGGATTAATTAAGAGGGGGAAAATAGAGTATGAGAGTAAGCTTTCAGGGAACATAAAAACTGACTGTAAAAGCTTTTATAGGTATGTGAAGAGAAAAAGATTGGTGAAGTCAAGCGCAGGTCCCTTGCAGTCAGAATCAGGGGAATTTATAATGGGGAACAAAGAAATGGCAGACCAATTAAATACATACTTTGGTTCTGTCTTCACAAAGGACACAAATAATCTCCCAGAGATGTGGGGGAACATAGGTTCTAATGAGAGGGAGGAATTGAATGAAATCAGTATTTGTAGGGAAATGGTGTTAGCAAAATTCTATCTTCTGTCTTTCTATGACGGCAGATTTGAGGGAGAGCGGGATAGTGTAATGTATGTGCTTTTAGTCAGAACTGCTTTTTACAGCTCCTGTATACTGTAGTACCGGCAGTAACCACACCGGTATATAAGCTGTGCGCATGCCTCTGTACTCCAGTCTAGAGATGACCCTCCTCCAGTAAAGACCTGTTGTTTGTTTATGTGCAGCATCCGTGTAATTCTTTATCCACTGAACCACGGATCTAACAGTGGCGACGAGTGTTGATGCAAATCTACCTGCAACATTAAAAAAAAAAAATAGTCGAGTCCAGGAACACGGGCGTCAACCGTGAGCAACCGCCCAGCAGTCAGGCAGAGACCCAACTTCGCTGGGGAGGCTGTGGAGAGCCGGGCTTGGTTCCCCAGCCACAACGAGCAGTAAGAGACTGACGACAGGTCCTGAGCAGACCCTTCCCGAGCAGCGGCGGCTGGAGCCGACCGACGGCAGAGAGAGAGAGCCGGGCAGCGTCGACGGGGTAAGAAAGAGGGTGAAGAGAGCAGGGCGCAGCCGGGGATTGATCACCGAGCGGCGTCGAGGAAAAATACTGCAAACCGGAGAGAGAGAGAGGGTAAGAAACAGCCGGGTTCTAGACTGAGCGGCGTCGACAAATATCAAGAGAAGAACGCGCAGAACACAGCCAGGGATCACGGGCTGATCAGGGTCCGCGGGGCGGAGCAAGGGGAGACGCCATTGAGCCGTGGAGAAGCAGGGAGAGCACGGGAGGTGCCATTGAGCCGCGGAGAAGCAGGGAGAGCGCGGGAGGCGCCATTGAGTCGCGGAGAAGAAGGAAGGAAAGCGCGGGAGACGCCATTTTGTGCCAGCGGAGAAGAAGGGGAAGCGCGGGAGGCGCCATTGGGGATAGTTAATGCACAACCAAGGATGCCGAAGAGTGGCAGTATCTCTACGTTCGACAATGAAGTCAAAGATTGGGCGACATATGTGGAACGTATTGAGGTGTACTGCAGGGCGAATGAAGTGCCAGATGCTAATAAATCACTGGTTCTGTTAAACTCCATGGGTGCAAAAACTTATGGGTTACTGCGAAATCTAATAACCCCAGAGAAGCCGGTAAACAAGGATTTTGGAAGCATAGTAGAAATCCTACAGGACCACTTAAGCCCCACACCGCTGCTGATAGCAGAACGATTTAAGTTCCATAAAAGGAACCAACACAAAGACGAAAGCAATGCTGAGTACCTAACGGAACTGCGCAAGCTATCGAAATACTGCCAGTTTGGAGCGGGACTAGCAGACACATTAAGGAACAAGTTTGTGTGTGGGCTACAAAGTGAAGGAACGCAGAAACGGCTTCTATCAGAAAAGGACCTTACGCTGGACAAAGCTTTCAATATGGCAGTATCACACGAAGCAGCCGCAAGGGGCGCTGCAGAGATACAACGGAGACCGCAAGAATACGGCACCAACGAAATGACCTATGGAACAGGGAAGTGCTATTGCTGCGGCAGAACAACACATGACCAGAAAGATTGTTGGTTCAAGGACCAAGTGTGCAGACAGTGTGGGAAAGCAGGACACATAGCAAGAGTCTGCAGGTCTGGGAAGAAAACCAACAGTAAGAAATCTCCACAGGAGAAGTACAAAAAGGTACACCAGGTGATGGACAGTGGTTCAGACGAACAGAAAAGTGACACAGACTCCGGAAGCAAGGAGCTGGGTTGTCTGAAACTACATAATGTAACCGAAATAGAGGATCGCCAGACTATCTGGGTTACACTCAAGATAGACGGAGTCCAAGTGGAAATGGAATTGGACACAGGGTCAGCTCTAACAGTCATAAATCAAAGAGACTACAAGCGGCTATTTTCACACATACCCTTGAAAGCTACAGAGATTGTCTTGAAGACGTATACGGGGCAAAAAGTCTACCCCAAAGGGAAAATAAGGGTGAAAGTGACATATAAAGGTCAGGAAATACCTAAAATGGATATATATGTATTGCCAAATGGAGGACCACCACTGCTAGGATGTGAGTGGATCCGGAAGATACATTTAGATTGGCATTCCATACAGGCACTGAAGGTGGAGGCCAAAAAGGATGACGATGTCACACCTGGACGACTGTCAAAAATGCTAACTGACGCAAAAGAAGTGTTCCAGGAGGGACTCGGAACACTAAAAGGAATAACAGCAACAATTAAAATAAAGGATAATGCAAGCCCAAAGTTTCTGAAGGCCAGACCAGTGCCTTATGCGATCAGACCAGCGGTTGAAGCAGAGCTAGAAGGGTTGGAACGTTCAGGAGTACTGTCCAAAGTGGATTGGAGCGAGTGGGCTACACCCATCGTCCCTGTAATGAAGAGGTCGTTGAGTAATACGCCTGGGGAACCAAGGAAGGTCCGCATCTGTGGGGATTTTAAGGTGACAGTGAACCCAGTCCTTCACACGGTGCAATATCCGCTTCCACGAATTGAGGATATTTACGCCTCGCTATCTGGTGGTAAACGTTTCACCAAAATTGATCTAGCCCAGGCGTACTTGCAAATGGAGGTAGAAGAAGCTTCGAAACATTACCTTACGATCAACACCCATAAAGGTCTCTATCAATACAACCGGCTGGTGTTTGGAGTAGCCTCGGCTCCGGCCATCTGGCAAAGGGCGATGGATCAGGTCCTGCAAGGGATTCCAGGGACCCAGTGTTATTTGGACAACATCTTGGTCACGGGCGAAAATGACGGTGATCACCTCGCTAACTTGGAAAAGGTGCTCGCCAGATTAAAGGAATATGGGCTACGAGCTAATCGCCACAAGTGCGAGTTTTTCCAGAAACAGATCTCGTATTGCAGCCACGTCATCGATGAAGAGGGGTTACATAAGTCCCCTGACAAGATTGAGGCAGTAGTCAAGGCTCCAGCACCGGAAAATGTGTCACAACTGAGGTCGTTCCTCGGGCTGGTAAACTATTACCACAAGTTCTTACCAAATTTGTCTACGGTACTACACCCGCTGAACACCCTACTGCAAACAGGGGTACCATGGAAGTGGGATGACGAACGTAGACGAGCTTTCCAGAAGTGTAAAGAATTGATCACATCAAAAAGGTGTTGGCCCATTTCAACCCAGCACTACCAATTCGTTTGGCATGTGATGCATCACCCTACGGCATTGGAGCGGTGCTGTCGCACAAATTCCCAGACGGGTTGGAGAGGCCAGTGGCCTTTGCGTCTCGGTCACTAACCTCAGCCGAGCGCAACTACGCCCAGATTGACAGAGAGGCCCTCAGCCTAGTATGGGGAGTAAAAAAATTCAACCATTATCTGCATGGGCAGAAGTTCACCTTGCTGACTGACCACCAACCACTTGTCTCCATCTTTAATCCTAAGAAGGGCGTGCCAGTAATGACTGCACAACGGTTACAAAAATTGTCTCTGTTTCTAGGGGCGGATCAATATGAAATAGAATATAAAGGCACGAAACAGCATGGGAACGCTGATGGGCTATCGTGCCTGCCACTGCCTACGGTGGAGGAAGCACCAGCAGTGGACCCTATCGAGATATTTTATTCGTCGATAATTGAACGATTGCCAGTAACAAACGCGGATATAGAGAAGGAGACCCGCAATGATCCGACGCTGTCACGGGTATATGAATTGACGGTGACGGGATGGCCAACACATGGCGACTCACTGTTGCCAGCATTCTCATCCAGAAGAGAACAGCTGTCAGTATGCCAGGGGGCAGTGATGTGTGGATCCAGAGTGGTGATTCCACCTAAGTTAAGGGAGAGAGTGCTAAAGGAGCTACATGAAGGTCATCTGGGGGGAGTGAAAATGAAAAGCCTTGCTAGGGCTCATGTGTGGTGGCCGGGAATTAATCAACAAATCGAAGACCTAACTAAGAGCTGCTTAGGATGCCAGAAGGTCCAAAATGCACCACCACATGCCCCTCTACACCCATAGGAGTGGCCCTCCTCTCCATGGCAACGGGTGCACATTGATTTCGCTGGTCCATTCATGGACTCAATGTTCTTAATAGCAGTGGATGCTCATTCCAAGTGGCCTGAGGTGATAAAGATGTCTTCAACCACTACAGAGAAAACGATTGCAGTCCTACGGACCATATTTGCCAGAAATGGTTTGCCAGAGCAGATCTGCTCTGATAATGGACCACAGTTTGTGTCCGACGAGTTCCAAAAATTCATGAAAAGGAATGGGGTAAGGCATTACACATCCGCCCCGTATCATCCAGCCACCAATGGATTGGCTGAGAGGTTCGTACAAACCTTTAAGAAGGCAATAAAGGCCATGTGCGACGAGGAAATTCCACTACAGCATAAGATGGACAATTTCTTATTAGCCTAACGGAACGCGACACATACAGTTACCAACCAGACCCCGGCCATGATGTTCTTTAACCGAAGGTTGAGATCTCGTCTGGGCTTGCTCAGACCAAATGTGCGAAGAAATGTTGAGGACAAACAATTCCAGCACATCAACGAGAAGCCGACAAGGAGCTTCAATGTAGGGCAACCAGTCTTGGCCCGTGACTATCGAACAGAGAAGTGGCAACCCGGAACGATATGTACAAGGCAGGGGCCATTAATGTACACAGTGGATGTCGGGGAGAACATTGTGAGACACCACGTTGATCAGATCTTAGCGTCACAGGAAGGCGTCAACCCCATGTCTCGAGTACCTGGGGATGAACCCGACATACCGGTAGCATCTACTTCAGACCCAGCAGCAGTGGAACCCGATGAACTACCCGATGAAAAGGGGTCAGAATCGCCTCTGCACCAAGAACAAGAACCTCCGGAAAGGCGCTATCCCGAAAGGGTCAGGAAGCCGCCCCAAAGACTGAATCTATAATGGACTTTTTGTTGTTGAATGTACATGTAAAAATGTAATTGTTATTTGAATATTAAGTGGGTATTATTAATCTAAAAAGGGAGGAATTGTAGTGTATGTGCTTTAAGTCAGAACTACTTTTTACAGCTGCTGTATACTGTAGTACCAGCAGTAACCACACCGGTATATAAACTGTGCGCATGCCTCTGTACTCCAGTCTAGAGATGACCCTCCTCCAGTAAAGACCTGTTGTTTGTTTATGTACAGCATCCGTGTAATTCTTTATCCACTGAACCACGGATCTAACAGACAGTACCTGATGAGAGAGAACCGTTAACAATGTCAGCTAACATGGGAGCCAGAAAAGGAAGTTGGGTGGTCAGCAGTTTGATGGGAATAGGGTTGAGGGAGCAGGAGGTGGGTGTCATGGACAGGATGAGCATGGAGAGGTCATGAGGGGAGATCGGAGAGAAACTGGAGAAAGATGTGAGTTCAGGGCTAGTGCAGGGGGGACCCTTAGAGGAAGTTTGGCCTGGTAGGCTAGGGGATGGAAAGGAAATGGCAGAGGCAGATGAACGGATGGTCTCAATCTTAGAGATTGAAGGCCGATAAATCCCCAGGGCCTGATAATCTACATCCTAGGGTACTTAAGGAAGTGGCCCTAGATATAGTAGATGCATTGCTGGTCATCTTCCAAAATTCTATAGACTCTGGAACAGTTCCCATGGATTAGAGAATAGCTAATGTAACCCCACTATTCAAAAAAGGTGGTAGAGAGAAAATGGGGAATTATAGACCGGTAAGCCTAACATCGGTCATGGGGAGAATGCTAGAATCCATTATAAAAGATGTAATAGCAGCGCACTTGGAAAACAGTGACAGGATCGGACAAAGTCAACATGGAGTTACAAAAGGTAAATCATGCTTGACTAATCTACTGGAATTTTTTGAGGATGTAACTGGTAGAATAGATAAGGGAGAACCAGGGATGTGTTGTATTTGGACTTTCAGAAGGCTTTCGATAAGGTCCCGCATAAGAGATTAGCGTGTAAAGTTAAAGCACATGGGATTGGGGGTAAGGTACTGTCTTGGATAGAGAACTGGTTGGCAGACAGGAAGCAAAGAGTTGGAATAAACGGGTCTTTTTCCGAGTGGCAGTCAGTGACTAGTGGGGTACCGCAGGCATCAGTCCTAGGACCCCAGCTATTCACAATATATATAAATGATCTAGACGAGGGAACTAGATGTAATATCTCCAAGTTTGCAGATGGCACAAAGCTGGGTGGGTGTGTGTGCTGTGAGGAGGATGCAGAGAAACTCCAGTACAATTTGGACAGGTTGGGTGATTGGGCAGATGCATGGCAAATGAAGTATAATGTGGATAAATGCTAGGTTATCCACTTTGGTGGCAAAAACAGGAAGACAGATTATTATCTGAACGGCAATAGATTGGGAAAAGGGGAAGTGCAACGAGACCTGGGTATCCTTGTGCACCAGTCGTTGAAGGGAAGCATGCAGGTGCAGCAGGTGGTTACGAAGGCAAATGGTATGTTGGCCTTCATAGTGAGAGGATTTGAGTACAGGAGCAAGGAGGTCTTGCTGCAGTTGTACAGGGCCTTGGTGAGACCGCACCTTGAGTATTGTGTGCAGTTTTGGTCGCCTTATCTGAGGAAGGATGTTCTTGCCATGGAGAGAGTGCAGTGAAGATTCACCAGACTGATACCTGGGATGGCAGGAATGACGTATGAGGAGAGATTGGGTCGATTAGGTTTATATTCGCTGGAGTTTAGAAGAATGAGAGGGGATCTCATTGAAACTTATAACATTCTAACAGGACTAGACAGACTAGACGCTGGAAGGATGTTCCCAAAGATCGGGTAGTCCAGAACCAGGGGTCACAGGCTAAGGATAAGGATAAGATTTAGGACAGAGATGAGGAGGAATTTCTTCACCCAGAGAGTGGTGAACCTGTGGAATTCTCTACCACAGAAGGCAGTGGAGGCCAATTCATTAAATATATTCAAGAAGGAGTTGGATATATTTCTTGAGGCTAAAGGTATCAAGGGATATGGGGAGAAAACAGGGGCAGGGTACTGAATCTGGATGATCAGCCATGTTCTCATTAAATGGCGGAGTAGACTTGAGGGGCCAAATGCCCTTCTCCTGCTCCTATCTTCTATGTTTCTATGACGGCAGATTTGAGGGAGAGGGGGACAGTGCTGAGGAGAGAGAACCGTTAACAATGTCAGCTAACATAGGAGCCAGAAAAGGAAGCTGGGTGGTCAGCAGTTTGATGGGAATAGGGTTGAGGGAGCAGGAAGTGGGTCTCATGGATAGGATGAGCATGGAGAGGTCATGAGGGGAGATCGGAGAGAAACTGGAGAAAGATGTGAGTTCAGGGCTAGCGCAGGGGGGACCCTTAGAGGACGTTTGGCCTGGTAGGCTAGGGGATGGAAGGGAAATGGCAGAGGCAGATGAACGGATGGTCTCAATCTTAGAGACAAAGAAGTCCATGAGCTCCTTGCCAATGTTCCCTCTAAGGCTGATCATCCAAATTCAGTACCCTGAAATTCAGCGCTGTTTCACTAGTCTTGATATATCCAAACTATCTCACTTTAATCTACCAGATAAGTGCCTTAACTTCCATGATCTCTCTCATTTATTGGATTGGAATTTATACTAATTTTCCTTTAAATATTGTTACAATTAGTTTCGTTAAGCGAAAGTTCTATTCAGTATATTATAATATGTTTTTCTAAGCAATTTAATGATTTGACCTTCACTTACAGTCTGTGGGTGTTTGTTATCAAAACTTAGTGAAAACTGGTTTTGACTGTCTGCAGCTACATTTTGTGCTGCCAGTAACGCCCTGGAAAGAAAATGGCGGCATGGTGACGTCAATCAGCGTGCAACGCCAACTCAACGTCACCGATGCGAACTTTGACCCTAGCGCTGGGTCCTAAGCATGCCAGGTTGCAAGCAGGCTGACAGTGGCGACGTCTGCAGCTTCTATAGGGACACACACATCATTCAGGTAAGTTTGAATTTAAGGGTTTGGACTGGGTTCTTTTGATTTTGTTGAAGTGGTGGCTTGCTACAATAGATGTGAAAAGATTTTTATGTGAGTAGGGAGTGCTGCTGGATGCTTGCAAGAGCTTGGATGGTAAATGAAAGCCTTTGAGAAGACAGAACATGCTGAGAATACTCAGCAGGTCATGCAACATCCGTGGACAGAAAACAGAGTTCACATCTCAGGTCGACATGCTGCCTGACCAATTGAGCATTTCCAGCATTTTATGTTGTCATTTCACATTTACAGCATCCGCTTGCAGAGGGAAGAGGAAGATGCAGAAGAGGAGGAAGCCGAAGAGGAGGAATCAGACAGAAAGATGCATCCCAGACAGCCCCTTTGTGGCCGGGATATCTGGGATGGAATCATCTGCCTGCAGTCTCACTGGCTGGGCAGGCTGCCTCTTCTTGTTGACCCACTGGCTGGGCAGGCTGCCTCTTGTTGACCCATTGGCTGTGCAGGCTGCCTCTTGTTGACCCACGGGCTGGGCAGGCTGACTCTTGTTGACCCATGGGCTGGGCAGGCTGCCTCTTGTTGACCCATGGGCTGGGCAGGCTGCCTATCGTTGACCCACGGGCTGGGCAGGCTGCCTCTTCTTGTTGACCCACGGGCTGGGCAGGCTGCCTCTTCTTGTTGACCCATGGGCTGGGCAGGCTGCCTCTTGTTGACCCATGGGCTGGGCAGGCTGCCTCTTGTTGACCCATGGGCTAGGCAGGCTGCCTCTTGTTGACCCATGGGCTGGGCAGGCTGCCTCCTCTTGTTGACCCACGGGCTGGGCAGGCTGCCTCTTCTTGTTGACCCACGGGCTGGGCAGGCTGCCTCTTCTTGTTGACCCATGGGCTGGGCAGGCTGCCTCTTGTTGACCCATGGGCTGGGCAGGCTGCCTCTTGTTGACCCACGGGCTGGGCAGGCTGCCTCTTCTTGTTGACCCACGGGCTGGGCAGGCTGCCTCTTGTTGACCCACGGGCTGGGCAGGCTGCCTCTTCTTGTTGACCCACGGGCTGGGCAGGCTGCCTCTTGTTGACCCATGGGCTGGGCAGGCTGCCTCTTGTTGACCCACTGGCTGGGCAGGCTGCATTTCTTGGGTGCATGAAATGAGGAAGGCACAAGTGTGGAGTTGTGCTGACGGGAGGGCGGGAAAGCAAGAGGTGCAGGCCAGAAGGAGGGTAATGTATGAGGATACCCGCATCTTGTATCCTTTCTGCCCCACCGCTGGCGAAGGGCTCAGCCATGCCCCCACCAAGAATGGCCTGCACCGTCTCCTCCAAGGGGGTGAGGTGAGGCTAGGAATGGGAGGTGTGCCTCGTCATTGGTGCAGATTGTTGGTAGGTGAGTGATTCGTGGTCCTGCATTGAGCAGTGTGTGAGGCGAGTGGTGCAGTTGGTAGGAGACGGCTTTTGAAGATACATTCCTTGACCTGTGGTCTGAGGCCATGAAGCTTCTTTGGCCACTGGAGCCAGGTGGTGGGGTGACACTGCTGGCAGTGACGGCCTCGGTGATGTAGTCCCACATTGTTCTTTCTGGAGGGCGTCCTGGCCCCTGTGGGTAGAGGACCTCTCTTGCAATGTTGAACCCCTGCACAAAGCTGGAGTGCTGTGTGTGAGACCCTGGGTGCCCCTCCCCTGGCTTGCTGAGCCAGTTGTGTTAGTGTTGAGGCAGTTTTCCCATTTGTTGAGGTTAGGAAGGTCATTCAGCTGAATATTCACTTTTGGGACTTCTTTTAAATGTTGAATATTTTCAAAAGGCAGGAAGGGCTGAAAAATGCATTGATTCACTGCATTTTATTTTGTATTGCTTCAGTGTGCGTGGCCCCTTTAATTCTCAGACCTCTTTATTGCCCACAATTCCCTGCAAGCTCCACAGCTTCGCTCCCCTTGGCTGTGGGAAGCTGCATCGCCGGACCTGGACAGAAACTTTGTCCCGGATCCTCCAGCAGCACCCCCAGGACGGCGTCGCATGGAAGGTGGAGCGCTGCGTCTCCTGTCTCCACCACCCACCCCCCCTCACCACCCCAGACCAATTTCACTCGGTTAGTGTTGCGGCCATGTCCAGTGGCCGTTAACTGCAGTTGCCGGTAACACCGGCCACTTTTCTGGCGAACACGATCTTTTCCCCCATTGTCTCTGACTGCGGTGAACTATCCCTCTTCTAACTCCTCAACATGCCAGCAGCCTCTGACACAGTCGACCACACCATTCTCCTCCATCGCCTCTCCTCTGCTGCCCGGCTCGGTGGCTCTGCCTTCGTCTGGTTCCACTGATCGTGCATAGAGCAGCTCCTGCAATGACTTCACCTCTAGAGTCCCCCAAAGGATCTGTCTACTCGTCCTCATCTACATGTTCCACCTCAGCGACATCATCCATAGACCTGGGGTCAGGTTCCGCATGTCCACTGGCAATACCCAGCTCTACCTCTCCCCCACCTCTCTCAACCCCTGAACGGCCACTGTGTTGTCAGACTGCTTGTCCAATATCCAGTCTTGGCACAGTGCATCACAATTTCTACCCCATACTGAACTTATTTCATATTTTCCCATTATAAGCACTTATGCTGCGCTGCCACTGGTGGGAGGGTGTAATTACAGTGTGACAAGTTTACATAGCCAGTTCTCATTAGAAATGTGGAGTGATTATTTGATAAACATTCTGCACGGCCGTCTGTGCATGTGAGTGGTATCCCGGAGCCACGCAGGCGCATTGCCCAACAGTTGTGGCGTGCACCATGGGCCAGGTTTTCATCGGCTCCATGGGAGAGAGGAGGGTGGAGAGAAGAGAGAGAGGAGGGGGAGAGAGGGAAAGAGGAGGGGAGAGAGAGAGAGGAGGGTGGAGAGAGAGAGGAGGGTGGAGAGAGAGAGAGAGGAGGGCAGAGAGAGAGAGGAGGGCAGAGAGAGAGAGGAGGGGGAGAGAGAGAGAGGAGGGGGAGAGAGAGAGAGGAGGGGGAGAGAGAGAGGAGGGGGAGCGAGAGAGAGGAGGGTGAGAGAGAGAGAGAGAGGAGGGCAGAGAGAGAGGAGGGTGAGAGAGAGAGAGGAGGGGGAGAGAGAGAGGAGGGGAGAGAGAGAGAGACGAGTGGAGAGAGAGAGGAGGGGAGAGAGAGGAGGGGAGAGAGAGAGAGAGAGGAGGGGAGAGAGAGAGAGGAGGGGGAGAGAGAGAGAGGAGGGGGAGAGAGAGAGAGGAGGGGAGAGAGAGAGAGGAGGGGAGAGAGAGAGAGGAGGGGAGAGAGAAAGAGGAGGGGGAGAGAGAGAGAAAGAGGAGGGGAGAGAGAGAGAGGAGGGGGAGAGAGAGAGGAGGGGAGAGAGAGAGAGGAGGGGAGAGAGAGAGAGGAGGGGAGAGAGAGAGAGGAGGGGAGAGAGAGAGAAAGAGGAGGGGGAGGGAGAGAGAGAGAGGAGGGGGGAGAGAGAGAGGAGGAGAGAGAGAGGAGGGGAGAGAGAGAAAGAGGAGGGCAGAGAGAGAGAGAGGAGGGCAGAGAGAGAGAGGAGGGGAGAGAGAGAGAGGAGGGGGAGAGAGAGAGGAGGGGGGGAGAGAGGAGAGAGAGAGAGGAGGGGAGAGAGAGAGGGAGAGGAGGGGGAGAGAGAGAGAGAGGAGGGGAGAGAGAGAGAGGAGGGCGAGAGAGGGAGGAGGGCGGAGAGAGAGAGGAGGGTGGAGAGAGAGAGAGGAGGGGAGAGAGAGGAGGGGAGAGAGAGAGAGGAGGGGGAGAGAGAGAGAGGAGGGGAGAGAGAGAGAGAGGAGGGGAGAGAGAGAGAGAGGAGGGGAGAGAGAGAGAGAGGAGGGAGAGAGAGAGAGAGGAGGGGGAGAGAGAGAGAGGAGGGGAGAGAGAGAGAGAGAGGAGGGGAGAGAGAGAGAGAGAGGAGGGGAGAGAGAGAGAGAGAGGAGGGGGAGAGAGAGAGGAGGGGGAGAGAGAGAGGAGGGGGAGAGAGAGAGGAGGGAGAGAGAGAGAGAAGAGGGGAGAGAGAGAGAGGAGGGGGAGAGAGAGAGAGAGGAGGGGGAGAGAGAGAGAGAGGAGGGGAGAGAGAGAGAGAGGGGAGGGGAGAGAGAGAGAGAGAGAGGAGGGGGAGAGAGAGAGGAGGGGAGAGAGAGAGAGAGGAGGGGGAGAGAGAGGAGGGGAGAGAGAGAGGAGGGGGAGAGAGAGAGGAGGAGAGAGGAGGGCATATAGGGTAGCCAAATCTAGTGGGAGGATAGAGGATTGGGAAAACTTTAAAAGACAGCAAAAATAACAAAAAGATTGATTAAGAAAGGGAAGATAGATTATGAAAGTAAATTAGCAAAAATATAAAAACAGATAGTAAGAGTTTTTATAGTTATATAAAAAGAAAAAGGGTGGCTAAAGAAAATGTTGGTCCCTTAGAGGATGAGACCGGGAAATTATGGTGGGAATTATGGAGATGGCAAAACACTGAATGAATATTTTACATCAGTCTTTACAGTAGAAGACACTAAGAATATCCCAACACTGGACAAACAGGGGGCTAAAGGGGGGGAGGAGCTAAACACGATCAAAATCACTAAGGAAGTGGTACTTGGTAAAATAATGGGACTCAAGGCGGATAAATCACCTGACCTGATGGCTTACATCCTAGGGTCTTGAGGGAAGTGGCGGTAGGGATTGTGGATGCATTGGTAATAATTTTCCAAAACTCCCTGGACTCGGCAAAGGTCCCGGCAGACTGGAAAACTGCTAATGTAACACCCTTATTTAAAAAGGGCAGTAGACAGAAGGCTGGAAACTATAGACCGGTTAGCCTAACATCTGTGGTAGGTAAAATTTTGGAGTCCATTATTAAGGAGACAGTAACAGGACATTTGGATAATCATAATTTAATAGGACAAAGTCAGCATGGTTTTATGAAGGGGAAGTCATGTTTGACAAATTTGCTGGAGTTCTTTGAGGAAGTAACGTATAGGGTGGATAAAGGGGAACCAGTGGACGTAGTGTATTTAGACTTCCAAAAGGCATTTGACAAGGTGCCACACAAAAGATTATTGCTTAAGATAAAAAATCACGGGATTGGGGGTAATATTCTGGCATGGATAGAGGATTGGCTATCTAACAGAAGGCAGAGAGTTGGGATAAATGGTTCATTCTCAGACTGGCAATCAGTAACTAGTGGTGTTCCGCAGGGTCAGTGCTGGGTCCCCAACTCTTTACAATCTATATTAACGATTTGGAGGAGGGGACCGAGTGTAACATATCAAAGTTTGCAGATGATACTAAGATGGGAGGGAAAGTAGTGAGTGAGGAGGACATAAAAAACCTGCAAGGGGACATCGACAGGCTAAGTAAGTGAGCAGAGATTTGGCAGATGGAATACAATACTGGAAAGTGTGAGGTTATGCACTTTGGCAGGAAAAATCGTAGAGCAAGTTATTATCTTAATGGCAAGAAACTGGAAAGTATTGAAGTACAAAGAGATCTGGGGGTCCTGGTGCACGAAACTCAAAACTCAAAAGGTTAGTATGCAGGTGCAGCAAGTGATTAAGAAGGCCAATGGAATGTTGGCTTTCATTGCTAGGGGGATAGAATATAAAAATAGGGAGGTATTGCTTCAGTTGTACAAGGTATTGGTGAGACCGCACCTGGAATACTGCGTGCAGTTTTGGTGTCCATACTTGAGAAAGGACATACTTGCTCTCGAGTCAGTACAAAGAAGGTTCACTCGGTTAATCCCGGGGATGAGGGGATGGACATATGAGGAGAGGTTGAGTAGATTGGGACTCTACTCATTGGAGTTCAGAAGAATGAGAGGCGATCTTATTGAAACTGTTAAGTCCGTGAATGATTTAGACACGGACTAGCAGGAGTGAAAACAGAGAGATGTTTACTGGTGGAAGTCCATAACGAATCTAAACAACAGAGGCTCTCTAGCGCCTTTTATACAGGGGTGGTCACTGCCGGTACTGCAGTCTGAGACCAGTTATTCTCTTAAAGGTACATACACAACAGAAACATATAAGATTGTGAAGGGGTTGGATCGGGTGGATGCGGGGAAGATGTTCCCGATGATGGGTGAAACTAGAACTAGGGGGCATAGTCTTAGAATAAGGGGCTGCTCTTTCAAAACTGAGATTAGGAGGAACTACTTCACTCAGAGGGTGGTAGGTCCATGGAATATGCTGCCTCAAAAAGCTGTAGAAGCTACATCATTACATAAATTTAAAACAGAAATAGACAGTTTCCTAGAAGTAAAGGGAATTAAGGGTTATGGGGAGCGGGCAGGAATTTGGACATGAGTCTAGGTCCGGATCGGTCATGGCCCTGTGGGTAGCGGAGCGGGCCCAGGGGCCGTGTAGCCTGATCCTGCTCCTATTTTGTGTGTTTAATTCTGTTAGATTCAGGAGATGGTTCTGTGATAGTGGATTGGCGGTTAGGATCAGATCAGCCATGATCTTATTGAATGGCGGAGCAGACTCGAGGGGCCGATTGGCCTACTCCTGCTCCTATTTCTTATGTTCTTATGTTCTAGGAGGGTGGAGAGAGAGAGAGAGGAGGGGAGAGAGAGAGTAGGGCAGAGAGAGAGAGAGGCGGGGGAGAGAGAGAGGAGGGCGGAGAGAGAGAGGAGGGGGAGAAAGAGAGAGGAGGGGGAGAGAGAGAGAGAGGAGGGTGGAGAGAGAGAGGAGGGGAGAGAGAGAGAGGAGGGTGGAGAGAGAGAGGAGGGGAGAGAGAGAGAGAGGAGGGCGGAGAGAGAGAGGAGGGGAGAGAGAGAGGAGGGCGGAGAGAGAGAGAGGCGGGGAGAGAGAGGGTGGAGAGAGAGAAGAGGGTGGAGAGAGAAAGGAGGGTGGAGAGAGAGAGAGGATGGCGGAGAGAAAGAGAGGCGGGGGAGAGAGAGAGGAGGGTCATAGAGTCATAGAGTTTTACAGCACAGAAAGAGGCCCTTCGGCCCATCGTGTCTGCGCCGCCCATCCCTCCCTGTCCAGTCTAATCCCATTTTCCAGCATTTGGTCCATAGCCTTGTATGCAATGGCATTTCAAGTGCTCATCCAAATGCTTCTTGAATGTTGTGAGGGTTCCTGCCTCTACCACCCTTTTAGGCATTGAGTTCCACATTCCAACCACCCTCTGGGTGAAAAAGTTCCTCCTCAAATCCCCTCTAAATCTCCTGCCCCTTACCCTGAATCTATGCCCCCTTGTTATTGACCCCCCTACTAAGGGGAAAAGTTCCTCTTTGTCTACCCTATCTATGCCCCTCATCATTTTGTACACCTCAATCAGGTCCCCCCTCAGCCTTCTTTGCTCCAAGGAAAACAACCCCAGCCTGTTTAGTCTTTCTTCATAGCTGAGGCGCTCCATCCCAGGTAACATCCTGGTGAATCTTCTCTGCACCCTCTCCAAAGCAATCACATCCTTCCTGTAGTGAGGCGACCAGAACTGCACACAGTACTCCAGCTGTGGCCTCACCAGCGTTTTGTACAGCTCCATCATAACCTCCCTGCTCTTATATTCTATGCCTCGGCTAATGAAGGCAAGTATCCCATATGCCTTTTTAACCACCTTATCTACCTGTTCCGCTGCCTTCAGGGATCTATGTACATGTACACCAAGGTCCCTCTGACCCTCTGTACTTCCTAGGGTCCTACCACTCATTGTGTATTCCCTTGCCTTATTTGTCCGTCCAAAATGCATCACCTCGCACTTTTCAGGGTTAAATTCCATTTGCCACTTTTCCGCCCATCTGACCAACCCGTTTATATCGTCCTGTAGCCTGAGGCTTTCCTCCTCGCAATTTACCACCCCACCAATTTTCGTGTCATCTGCGAACTTACTGATCATACCTTTTACATTCTCATCCAAATCATTTATGTAGATCACAAACAACAAGGGACCCAGCACCGATCCCTGAGGTACCCCACTGGACACAGGCTTCCAGTCACAAAAGCAACCTTCGACCATCACCCTCTGCCTCCTGCCACTCAGCCAGTTTAGGATCCAACGCGCCAAGGCACCCTGGATCCCATGGGCTCTTACCTTCTTGACCAGTCTCCTATGCGGGACTTTGTCAAAAGCTTTACTGAAGTCCATGTAAACCACATCCACAGCATTTCCCTCATCCACCCCCCTAGTCACCCCCTTGAAAAATTCAATCAGATTTGTCAGACATGATTTACCCTTGACAAAGCCATGCTGACTATCCCCGATTAATCCTTGCCTCTCCAAGTGGAGACTAATTTTGTCCATCAGAATTTTTTCCAATAATTTCCCTACCACAGATGTTAGGCTCACTGGCCTGTAATTCCCTGGTTTATCCCTGTTGTGTATGTAATATGTGTGCTACTTTGAACCTTTGGACAGGACTGCACTACTTGTAGGGCGTAGTGATACGCAGTAGCACTCCTGGCCATAGGGGTATAAATAGTACTGTGGGTACTGATCTCCCCTCAGTTCCCGCCTGTGGGCATGAAGTAAAAACCTACGTGTAGTCCCTACCTCCAACCAGTAAAGACCTGTTTGAGTTATACGTTTAAGTCTTTGTGTTAATTGTTCAATACAATACACATACTTAACACTGGCGACGAGTCAGGTTCTTACCCTGCGGCAGTTGAAGAGAGGTTTCAAACCTCACCACCCCACTAGAAGCGACAGGCTTAGGACTCTGAAGCCTCCATCAGCGACTGAGCACTGGAGTGCAGCAGCCATCCTGACAGCTTCCAGCGACTGACAGAAGTCTTTCTGCAGTTTCCTTGTTCAACCTAGGTGGTGGGGTAAGCCGTGCAGCGTTGGCTGCAAAGACAGGGCTGGGGAAGTCGGAGCAGATAAGGGACATCGATCGCGATCGGAGATAAGGCCGGGCCGCCTTCAAGTGCGAGGCGCAGCGCGGGCCAGCGATCGGGACCAAAGATAAGGGCCGCACTCGGACTGAAAGGCGCAGCGGCTGCAGAATCTCAAGGTGCGAGAGCCGCGGTGCACAGCGCGGGCTATCGATCGCACAGAAGATAAGGCCGAGAGCCGCTTCGGTTGGGAGCCACTTCGCGATCCAGCGATCGCATCCGCTGATAAGGGCCGCACTCGGGCGATCGCGGCGAAGATAAGGGCCGCACTCGGGGGCTGAAGGGAGACGGCGTCAGGGGACGGGTGAAGACCGCCAAGCGCGGGAAAACCGCCATTTTGTGGGCGGAGGACGACGGCAAGAGCGGGAAGCCGCCATCTTTGATAACAAGTAAAGAAAATAAAATCTGAGAAATTGCAAATCTACAATGCCTAAACACGGGAATATTAGCACCTTTGATAGTGACCTCGAAGATTGGGCCATATATGTTGAAAGAGTAAAAAATTATTGTAAGGCCAATAAAATTCGTGACCAAGATAAAGCTCTAACATTATTAAATTTAATGGGTGCGAAGACATACGGGCAATTGAAACACCTGTTATCACCAGATGAACCGGCGGATAAGACGTTCGATGAGATTGTTACTGTCCTGAAAGATCATCTAAACCCCACGCCGCTGATGCTAGCGGAACGATTTAAATTTTACGACAGAAGGCAGCTACAGCATGAAAGCAATGCTGAATATTTGCTGGAATTGCGTAAATTAGCGAAATATTGCCAGTTTGGAACGGGACTGACAGATGCACTACGAGACAAATTTGTGTGTGGTTTATTTAAACAGGATACACAAAAGCGACTGCTCGAGGAGAATGAGCTGACGCTTGAGAAGGCGGTCACTATGGCAGCAGCACACGAAGCCGCAGCGAGAGGCACGGCAGTAATGCAGCTACGGTCACCGGAGCTCAGTGCACACAAATTGGGTGTGAGTTCTGGCAAATGTTATCATTGTGGAAAGACAACGCATGATCAGAACCAGTGTTGGTTTAAAAACCAAGAATGTAGAACTTGTGGTAGGCTTGGACACATAGCTAGAGTATGCAGGTCAGGGAAGAAGACCAGCAACAAGAAGTCACCGCAAGGAAAATACGCAAAAGTACACAAGGTGGCCGAACAGGAGTCCGATTCAGACGCTAGCAGTAATGAACTGGCTGGCTTAAGCAGTATTGAACTGGCTAGCTTAAGGGTACTCAACGTTGGTAAGGATGCAGACCTCCAGACAATTTGGGTCACTCTTCAGATAGAAGGAGTCCAAGTAAAACTGGAATTGGACACTGGATCGGCATTGACGGTCATAAATAAGAAAGATTATGGAAGGTTATTCCAACATATTCCCCTACAGGATACGGAGCTCATATTGAAAACATACACGGGGCAAAGAGTGTACCCCATCGGGAAAATTGAGGTCACAGTGGTCCACAAGGGCGAAGAAAGTCAAATAATGGACTTATATGTGCTATCTGAAGGAGGTCCTCCACTACTAGGACGGGAGTGGATTAGGAAAATGAATATCGACTGGCATTTCCTACAAACAATAACGAGTGAGAACTCGGTGAACATAATCAACCCAGACTCTGGAACTGATGATGGTAAGACCAACCCGTGTGCAAAAGACAAAGTTTCAGCACGGAATTCCACTGAGATAGAGAATTCTGAGTCTGTCCAGTCTACTGACATGCACATTTCTGAGGGACACCGGGCTCGAACTCAACTCCATTTCAAACTGCAACAGCAATTAGAACAAATGATTCGCCGTTTTGAGCAAGAGATGAATGCGACGAAAGAGTTCTTTGATATAGAGTGGGAACATCTGGAAAGACAACAGAAGCAGCTGCTGGAGCAAATGGAGCAGGAGCACACAAAACGTCTGATGTCAGAGGAGTTAACGGTCAGCCAACTCCTGCATATGCTGAAGGACAGGACTCTGAAATGGGAAAAACTTGAACACGAACTTCAATATTCAAACAAAAGGGGTTCGGAGCTCTCAAAGGTTATTGGAAGAGCTGAGGTGGCAACACAGACTGAGATGACTGCAACAGAGCAGCCCTTGGATGCCAAAAGTACGCTGACTCACGTCAACGTAGAACAACAGACCGCTGAAACAGCTGCTCCGGTAGAGGGATTGAATAGTCCGATCAATCAATCTCCAAAAGAAGTTGAAGTAGTAAAATCTCAAATGAGGTCATTAGTAAACGACTTGCTGAAAGCCCAGAAAAAGCTGGATGAAGAGGTACGCATGAAGAAGTCTCTTCAGGAAAGATGTCTGGACTTGGAACAAAAGCTGGCTAACGCCCAGCTGGGTATGGAGGAAATAGAAGACCCTCTCGCTGGCCTAGATCAGGACGACACCGAATATTACTATGTCCTGTCCTGCCCAACTTGTAACTTCGACTCCCACCATACAGAAATCATGGAGGAGCACCGAAAGTCTACGGAACATCGGGAGAAGGTGGCTCTACTATGGAAAAAGGAGGAAGAGAAGGAGGAACTGCGCATGCAGCTGGCAGCTGACAGTGGAGCCCAGAGAGTCTCCAAGAAGCAGAAAAGGAAAAGTCGAAACAGAAGATGACCCATCTGAACCATTATTACCTCTACCAGATCACACACGTGGTCCCTCCGAACGGAGCCAATTCAGTTCGGAAGTTCAAACTGTTAAATCCATGGAAGGACTATTGAATGAGTCACTCCAGCAACGTGAACCGACTACAACAGAGATTGAATCTGTGAACTGTTTTCCGCAGAGACTGAATCTGTGATCTGTTTTGACATGAAGTTATCTATGTATCTATGTTATTCTGTTATGTAAACCTGAAGTTATATATGTATATATGTTATTACGTTATGTTAAATGGGGAGATGACTGTAAAGCTAAGAAGGGAGGAATGTTGTGTATGTAATATGTGTGCTACTTTGAACCTATGGACAGGACTGCACTACTTGTAGGGCGTAGTGATACGCAGTACCACTCCTGGCCATAGGGGTATAAATAGTACTGTGGGTACTGATCTCCCCTCAGTTCCCGCCTGTGGGCATGAAGTAAAAACCTACGTGCAGTCCCTACCTCCAACCAGTAAAGACCTGTTTGAGTTATACGTTTAAGTCTTTGTGTTAATTGTTCAATACAATACACATACTTAACAATCCCTGCTACCCTTCTTGTATAATGGTACTACATTAGCTGTTCTCCAGTCCTCTGGTACATCCCCTGTGGCCAGAGAGGTTCTGAAAATTTGTGTCAGAGCCCCTGCAATCTCCTCCTTTGCCTCCCACAGCAGCCTGGGATACATCTCGTCCGGGCCTGGGGATTTATCCACTTTTTGGCCTGCTAAAACCGCTAGCACCTCCTCCCTCTCGATGCTAATATGTTCAAGTATGTCACAGTCCCCTTGCCTGATTTCTATGTCTGCATCGTCTTTCTCCATAGTGAACACAGATGCAAAAAATTCATTTAAAACCCTGCCTACATCATCTGGCTCTACACACAGATTGCCACTTTGGTCCCTAATGGGCCCTACCCTTTCCCTGGTTATCCTCTTGCCCTTAATATACTTATAAAACATCTTAGGATTTTCCTTTATTTTGCTCGCCAGTGTTATTTCATGGCCCCTCCTCGCCCTCCTAATTTCTTTTTTAAGTATGCCCCTGCACTTTTTATACTCCTCTAGGGCTTCTTCCGTCTTTAGTCTTTTGTAACTGCCAAAAGCCCCCCTTTTATTTCTAATGCATTTTTGTATATCCCTTGTCATCCAAGGTTCCCTTTGCTTGTTGGTCCCACCCTTGACCTTTACAGGAACATGTTGGCGTTGTACTCTCTCTATTTCCCTTCTGAAAGTCTCCCACTGTTTTGATGTGGATTTTCCTATAAGTAGCTGCTCCCAGTCCTCTTTGGCCAGATCCTGCCTTATCATATTAAAATCGGCCTTCCCCCAATTTAGAACCCTTATTTCCGGGCCGTCTTTGTCTTTTTCCATGACCACCTTAAATCTCACTGAATTATGGTCACTGTCGCCAAAATGCTCTCCTACTGATACTTCCACCACTTGCCTGGCTACATTCCCCAGAATTAGGTCCAGTACCGCCCCCTCTCTTGTAGGACTTTCTACATGTTGGCTCAAAAAGCTCTCCTGGATGCACTTTAAGAATTCTGCACCCTCTAAGCCTTTCACACTCTGACTATCCCAATTTATATTGGGGAAGTTGAAATCCTCCACTATTACTACCCTATTATTTTCACACTTCTCTGAGATTTGCCTACATATCTGTTCCTCTATCTCCCCCTGACTGTTTGGGGGCCTATAGTACACTCCCAGCAAAGTGCTTGCCCCCTTTTTGTTTTTAAGTTCTACCCATATGGCCTCATTAGAGGAACCCGCTAATATATCATCCCTCCTTACAGCAGTAATTGACTCCTTAATTAATATTGCAACACCCCCTCCCCTTTTACACCCCCCTCTGTCTCGCCTGAAGATTCTATACCCCGGAATATTGAGCTGCCAGTCCTGACCCTCCCTCAACCATGTCTCCGTGATAGCAACAATATCGTACTCCCATGTGTTCAACAACAACTTCAGTTCATCCACCTTATTTGCAAGACTCCTTGCATTAAAATAAATGCCTTCCAGCCCTGCCATATTCCCTTTTGCCTTCACATATTTGCTCTGCCTTCCCAGCCGACTTGTTTTTTCCTCTGTATTTGGCTGTAAATCACCCCCTACTATAGCTCCACTCTGTACCCCATCCCCCTACCAAGTTAGTTTAAACCACCCCCAGCAGTGCTAGCAAACCTCCCCGCAAGGATATTGGTTCCCCTCTGGTTCAGGTGTAAACCGTCCGACTTGTACAAGTCCCACCTTTCCCAGAAGCAGACCCAGTGATCCAGGAAACTAAAGCCCTCCCCCCTGCACCATCCCTTTAGCCACGCATTCATCTGTTCTATCTTCCTATTCCTATACCCACTAGCACGTGGCACCGGGAGTAATCCAGAGATTACAACCTTTGAGGTCCTGCTCTTTAATCCTTCACCTAGCTCCCTAAATTCTTGCTGCAGGACCTCATCCCTCTTTTTACCTATGTCGTTGGTACCAATGTGGACCACGACCTCTGGCTGTTCACCCTCCCCCTCCAGAATGCCCTGCAGCCGCTCAGTGATATCCTTGACCCTGGCACCAGGGAGGCAACAAACCATCCTGGATTCACGTCTACGGCCACAGAAACGCCTATCTGTTCCCCTTACTATAGAATCCCCTACCACTATTGCTCTCCCACTCTTTTTCCCCCCTTCCTGGGCAGCAGGAGCACCCCCAGTGCCAGGAAGTTGGCTGCTGCTGCCTTCCCCTGGTGAGTCATCCCCCTCAACAGTATCCAAATCGGTATACTTGTTTGAGAGGGGAATGGTCACAGGGGTCTCCTGCACTACCTGCCTGCTTCTATTGCTCCGCCTGGTGGTCACCCATTTCCTTTCTTCCTGTGCAGCCCTTCCCTGCGGTGTGACCAACTCACTAAACGTGCTATCCACGACCCTCTCAGCATCGTGAATGCTCAACAACCCATCCACCCGCAGCTCCAGCGCCTCAATGCGGTTTGCTAGTAGCTGCAGATGGATGCATCTCTGGCACACATGGTCATCAGGGGCACCGGGGTCCCTGAATTCCCACATAGAGCAAGAGGAGCATATCACGGGGCTGGGCTCACCTAGCATGACCTTCCCTTTAATTAATTTAAATTAATTTACTGTCACCAATTAAAAATATCTCTAAGGCGCTTGTATAGTCTACCAACAGTCCCTGCTACACCAGAAAAGACCCTAGTAACTATAAACTACAGAGTTAAAGTTTAAAAAAGAGAAATACTCACCAACCAATCACTTACCTGCTCCCTGGTGACGTCACACTCTGATTACTTTTTACCTCTCTCCTCTGCTGTTGATTTGGTACGCCTCGCTGAATCCGTCGGTTTTAAGTGCCGCCGGTCGCGCTGCTGCTCTCCCACAGGTCCAAGCTCTCTGACCTCGCCTCTGCTGAATCCACCGGTTTTAAGTGCCGCCGGTCGCGCTGCTGCTCTCCCACAGGTCCAAGCTCTCTTGGAGAGAGAGAGGAGGGGAGAGAGAGAGAGGAGGGTGGAGAGAGAGAGGAGAGGGTGGAGAGAGAGAGGAGGGTGGAGAGAGAGAGGAGAGGAGAGAGAGAGGAGGGTGGAGAGAGAGGAGAGGGTGGAGAGAGAGAGAGGAGGGTGGAGAGAGAGAGGAGAGGGTGGAGAGAGAGAGGAGGGTGGAGAGAGAGGAGAGGGTGGAGAGAGAGAGGAGGGGGAGAGAGAGAGAGGAGGGTGGAGAGAGAGAGGAGGGTGGAGAGAGAGAGGAGAGGGTGGAGAGAGAGAGGAGGGTGGAGAGAGAGAGAGGAGGGAGGAGAGAGAGAGGAGGGTGGTCAACTAGTCCTGGGACTCAGTGAAGCAACCACTAACACTACTAACAATAACCAGCCCCAGGACAGTGACATCGTAGCAGAGAGAATTCGACCCAACACAATTGTCACTAAACAAAAGGAAAAATACCTGTCATATTGGGCAGAAACAACAAAAACCCAAAGCAAACTCAATTGCTACTTGGCCCTAAACAGACAATACAACATGGCTGAGTACCTGACCATGGTAAAGGATAACAAACTGAGAAAAACCTTGACAAGGTACAGACTTAGCGAACATAGCCTAGCGATCGAAAAAGGCAGACACAGGCCGACCAGGCTGCCAAGAGAGGACAGGATATGCTCTCACTGCAGTCAGGGAGTAGTGGAGACAGAGATGCACTTCCTCACAGCCTGTGGAAAATATCAGGGCATCAGGGAGAATTTCTACCAAAAATTCTCACAAATATGCCCTGAATTCAGAAATCTGAATGACGACCAAAAACTCCCATACCTACTGGGGGAGGAGAGAAGCTGTGTAGCACTGGCGGCACACTATGTTACAGCTTGCCATGAACAGAGGGACAACCAGTAAACCTAAGAAAAGAGTATATATAAATAATGCGAATGTATATTTATACACTCAGGGATATACCTGTTTATACACTGTATGAATAGAACTGCGTTTATGTGTTCAACCATAAATGTATTTTGATGCTTTGGCAACATAAGATGTACCTTATCATGCCAATAAAGCGATTTGAATTGAATTGAATTGAAAATTGAGAGAGGAGGCTGGAGAGAGAGAGGAGGGTGGAGAGAGAGAGAGAGGAGGGTGGAGAGAGAGAGGAGGGTGGAGAGAGAGGAGGGTGGAGAGAGAGAGGAGGGGAGAGAGAGGAGGGTGGAGAGAGAGAGGAGGGTGGAGAGAGAGAGGAGGGGAGAGAGAGAGGAGGGTGGAGAGAGAGAGGAGGGTGGAGAGAGAGAGGAGGGGAGAGAGAGAGGAGGGTGGAGAGGGGGGCGGGGTGAGAGAGGAGGTCAGGAACTTGGGGGGATGGGTGGGTAAAGAGCACAGTGGGGATGGTGGAACAATGTGATCCAGATGGTAAGAAGGATCACGTTCTTCCAACCCCACCCCCTTTACACCCGCCCATGTTCCCTCTCTCCTCCCCCTAGACCTGGTTGATTTCTCGGTGCGTGTGTGGCAAGTGACATAATTGGACTGGACGATATCCGGAAATGATGACACTGTCACTATTCACTTCATACACCATAAACCTGTTGACAATCCGTGACCCACACACAATGACCCATCTATGGCCGGGGGAGGGGTGGGGGAAGGTCAGAAACTTGTTTGGAGGGTGGGGGAAGGTCTTAGCCCACGAGGGTGAGCCCTGTCTCTTCCAAGTGAGCTCTGTTCTGTCTGGAGTCGGCAGTCACAATGGCTTGAATTCCTCTTTGCAAAGTAACTGATTACTGAGGCAGGGAGGATCTAATTACACATTCCAGAGGAACTGCTTGGTGTGCTTGACATCCAAAGGAACCAATCAGCAATCAGGTCTTGTCATCCAAGGGGACCAATCAGAACTTTGGTGTTGCAAATAGACACAAACTTATAAATATACATAGGATTACATGGCAAAGAAACAGGCCATTCGGCCCAACCAGTCCATGCCGGTGTTTATGCTCCACTCGAGCCTCCTCCCGTCTTTCCCCATCTAACTCTATCAGCGTAACCCTCTATTCCCTTCTCCCTCGTGTGCTTGTCCAGCCTCCCCTTAAATGCATCTATACTATTCGCTTCAACCACTCCCTGTGGTAGCGAGTTCCGCATTCTCACCACTCTCTGGGTAAAGAAGTTTCTTCTGAATTCACTATTGGATTTCTTGGTGACTATCTTATATTGATGGCCTCTAGTTATGCTCTTCCCCACAAGTGGAAACACTCTCTCTGTATCCACTCTATCAAAACCTTTCATAATTTTAAAGACCTCTTTTTTCAAGAGAAAAGAGATCCAGCCTGTTCATCCTTTCCTGATATGTAGACCCTCACATTTCTGGTATCATCCTTTTAAATCTTCTCTGCACCCTCTCCAGTGTCTCTATATCCTTTTTATAATATGGTGACCAGAACTGTACGCAGTACTCCAAGTGTGGTCTAACCAAGGTTCGATACAGGTTTAGCATAACTTCCCTACTTTTCAATTCTATCCCTCTAGAAATAAACCCTAGTGCTTGGTTTGCATTTTTTATGGCCTTGCTAACCTGTGTCACAACTTTTAGTGATTTGTGTATTTGTACTCCGAGATCCCTTTGTTCCTCTACCCCACCCAGACTCGCACCCTCCAAGTAATAAGTGACCTCCCTATTCTTCCTACCAAAATGTAATACCTCACAATTATATGTGTTGATCTTCATTTGCCCATTCTGCAAGTTTATTAATGTCCTCCTGTAACTTGTTGCAGTCCTCCTCAGTATTGACTATCCCCCCCAATTTGGTGTCATCCACAAATTTAGAAACTGTGTTTTTGATTCCAAAGTCTAAATTAATATAAATTGTGAACAGCAGTGGTCCCAGTACTGATCCTTGTGGAACACCACTACCCACCTTCTGCCACTCAGAATAGCTACCCCTTACTCCCACTCTCTGCTTTCTGTCTTGAAGCCAGCCAGCAATCCATTCTGCTACTTGTCTCCTGACTCCGCATTCTCTGACCTTATTCATTAGTCTATTATGGGGTATCTTATTGAAGGCTTTTTGAAAATCTAGATAAATTATATCTACTGCATTACCCTTGTCTAATCTCTCTCTTACCTCTTCAAAAAATTCTATACGGTTGGGAAAGCAAGACTTTCCCTTTTGAAATCCATGTTGACTATTCATTACTATGTTTTTGGTTTCTAGATTTCTTCTATTTCTTCCTTTAGTAGGGATTCAATTATTTTTCCTACCACCGATGTTAAGCTGACTGGTCTATAATTCCCTGAACATGTTCTATATCCCTTCTTAAATATCGGTATTACGTTAGCTATTCACCAGTCTTCTGGCACTACACCTTTTTCTAACAAATTATTAAATATGTGTAGTAATGCCACTGCTATCTCCTCCCTAGATTCTTTTAAAATGTGTGGATGCAATCCATCTGGACCAAGGGTTTTATCCTGAGTTGGATTAGTTTATTTTATCTACATATAGATTGGGCTAACCAAATTAGTGATCTACATATAGATTGGGCTAACCAAATTAGTGATCTACATATAGATTGGGCTAACCAAATTAGTGATCTACATATAGATTGGACTAACCAAATTAGTAACAATACTGTGGAGGAGGAATTCCTGGAGTGTATACGAGATGGTTTCCTGGACCAATATGTTGAGGAACCAACTAGAGATCCGGCCATCTTAGACTGGGTATTATGTAATGAGAAAGGATTAATTACCAATCTTGTTGTGCGAGGCCCCTTGGTGCGGAGCGATCATAATATGATAGAATTCTTCATTAAGATGGAAAGTGAAGGAGTTGACTCAGAGACTAGGGTCCTGAATTTACATAAAGAAAATTACAATGGTATGAGGCATGAGTTGGGTAGGATTGATTGGGGAATGTTACTCATAGGGTTGACGGTGGATAGGCAATGGCAAACATTTAAATATCGCATGGATGAACTACAGAATTTGTTCATCCCTGTTTGGCATAAAAATAAAACAAAAAAGGTGACTCAGCCGTGGCTAACAAGGGAAATTAGGGATAGCATAAGATCCAAGGAGAGGACATATAAATTGGCCAGAAAAAGCAGTAAACCTGAGGATTGGGAGCAGATCAGGATTCCGCAAAGGAGGACAAAGGGATTAATTAAGAGGGGGAAAATAGAGTATGAGAGTAAGCTTTCAGGGAACATAAAAACTGACTGTAAAAGCTTCTATAGATATGTGAAGAGAAAAAGATTGGTGAAGTCAAGCGTAGGTCCCTTGCAGTCAGAATCAGGGGAATTTATAATGGGGAACAAAGAAATGGCAGACCAATTAAATACACACTTTGGTTCTGTCTTCACAAAGGAGGACACAAATAACTTCCCAGAGATGTCGGGGAACATAGGCCTAGAAATTCGGTGGGCTGCACCACCAGTTAGCACCCAAAGAGGGCACTTAGTGGGTTCAGCGCCACTGGCCATGCCTCCCGCGAAATTTAGCGGGGCGCTAATGGCGGCGCTAGCCGTTTGCGCTGCGCCGCCACAGATGACATCATCGGTGTGCGCAGCACCCCACTACCGCCCCGATCGCCAAATTTGGTAGCGCACCCTGCTGCGGTAGAGGCGCTGAGGTCCGGGGCGGCCATTTTTTTTGATGGCCGCCTGCCAGCACCTCTTCACGCAGCCGTCCCCAGCCTCCTGAGCACCACCCCCCCGCGTTGTGCCGGCTGTCTCCCAAGAGCCCAGCACCGAGGAGAAGTGCCGGGCTCTTTTGCCGGCACTCGCGATCTTAGATCGCGCTGCAGCAGGCCCCTCCCCTTTAAGAAGGGGAGGAAGGCCTGCAGTACCGCAGCGCGCTGTGCCGCAGAATGTGGCACTGCGGCACGTTGCGCTGCAAACTTCAGTTGCAGCGCCCCAAGACGGATGCGGGGCGCCTCAAGTAGCACCGCGCTTCTGTTTGGGGCGCTCAAACTGAATTTCCGGCGGGCGCTCGTGACTACTTCTGGGGTGGTACTTCCAGCGCCCCGGCGCGCCACCGAATTTCTAGGCCATAGGGCCTAATGAGAGGGAGGAACTGAATGAAATCAGTATTTGTAGGGAAATGGTGTTAGGGAAATTGGCGGGATTGAAGGGCGATAAATCCCCGTGGCCTGATAATCTACATCCTAGGGTACTTAAGGAAGTGGCCCTAGAATTAGTAGATGCATTGCTGGTCATCTTCCAAACTTCTATAGATTCTGGAACAGTTCCCATGGACTGGAGGGTAGCTAATGTTACCCCACTATTCAAAAAAGGTGGTACAGGAAACTTTCGATTTACCGGCACCTAAATAACCAGAAATCTCGGTTAACCGGCAAAATTCAGGAGTAGATTCAAGTAACTTTTATGACTTGTCTTCCTCCATGTGTTGCTGTGCAAGGGTGTGGCTGCAGCTGTTGCTAAGCTACAGAGACACTTACAACTTGTGGCCATTGTTCTGAACCTGTTGCTAAGCAACAGGGTTTGTTGCTTTATACGGAGCTCTCAGCCCCGTATCTTTTACAATAGCTTTCGGTTATCCGGAATTTTTGATGAACCGGCACCACATCGGTCCCGTCCGTGCCGGATAAAAAAAAGTTTCCTGTAGAGAGAAAACGGGGAATTATACTTAATTAAGCCTGACATCGGTAGTGGGGAAAATGCTAGAGTCCATTATAAAAGATGTAATAGAAGAGCACTTGGAAAACAGTGACTGGATCGGACAAAGTCAACATGGATTTACGAGGTCCTGTGAGCGAGGCCCCTGGGGGCGAGGTCCCTGTGCATGAGGTCCTGGGGGCGAGGTCCCTGTGAGCGAGGCCCCTGGGTACAAGGTCCCTTTGCGCGAGGTCCGGGGGGCGAGGTCCCTGTGAGCGAGGCCCCTGGGGGCGAGGTCCCTGTGCGCGAGGTCCGGGGGGCGAGGTCCCTGTGAGCGAGGCCCCTGGGGGCGAGGTCCTGGGGGCGAGGTCCCTGTGAGCGAGGCCCCTGGGTACAAGGTCCCTTTGCGAGAGGTCCGGGGGGCGAGGTCCCTGTGCGCGAGGTCCTGGGGGCGAGGTCCCTGGGGGCAAGGTCATAGAGTCATAGAGTAATACAGCACGGATAGAGGCCCATCGTGTCCGCGCCGGCCATCAAGCCCTGTCTAATCCCATATTCCAGCATTTGGTCCGTAGCCTTGTATGCTATGGCATTTCAAGTGCTCATCCAAATGCTTCTTAAATGTTGTGAGGGTTTCTGCCTCCACAACCCTTTCAGGCAGTGAGTTCCAGACTCCAACCACCCTCTGGGTGAAAAAGTTCTTTCTCAAATCCCCTCTAAACCTCCCGCCCTTTACCTTGAATCTATGCCCCCTAGTTATTGACCCCTCTACTAAGGGAAAAAGCTCCTCAGCATCCATCCTATCTATGCCCCTCATAATTTTGTACACCTCAATCATGTCCCCCCTCAGCCTCCTCTGCTCCAAGGAAAACAAACCCAATCTGCCCAGTCTCTCTTCATAGCTGAAGCGCTCCAGCCCTGGTAACATCCTGGTGAACCTCCTCTGCACCCTCTCTAACGCGATCACATCCTTCCTGTAGTGTGGCGACCAGAACTGCACACAGTATTCCAGCTGTGGCCTAACCAGTGTTTTATACAGCTCCATCATAACCTCCTTGCTCTTATATTCAATGCCTCGGCTAATGAAGGCAAGTATCCCATATGCCTTTTTTACCACCTTATCCACCTGTTCCGCCGCCTTCAGGGATCTGTGTTCTTGCACATCCAGATCCCTCTGACCCTCCGTCTTGCCTAGGGTCTTTCCATTCATTGTGTATTCCCTTGCCTTGTTAGTCCCCCCAAAGTGCATCACCTCGCACTTTTCCGGGTTAAATTCCATTTGCCACTGTTCCGCCCATCTGACCAACCCATCTATATCATCCTGCAGACTGAGGCTACCCTGCTCGCTATTTACCACCCTACCAATTTTTGTATCATCCGCGAACTTACTGATCATACCTTTTACATTCATATCCAAGTCATTAATGTAGACCACAAACAGCAAGGGACCCAGCACCGATCCCTGTGGTACCCCACTGGCCACAGGCTTCCAGTCACAAAAACAACCTTCGACCATCACCCTCTGCCTTCTGCCACTAAGCCAGTTTTGTATCCAATGTGCCAAGGCACCCTGGATTCCATGGGCTCTTACCTTCTTGACCAGTCTCCTGTGCGGGACTTTATCGAAGGCCTTACTGAAATCCATGTATACCACATCCACTGCGTTACCCTCATCCACACACCTAGTCACCCCCTCAAAAAATTCAATCAAATTAGTCAGACATGATCTTCCCTTGACAAAGCCATGTTGACTATCCCTGATTAATCCTTGCCTCTCCAAGTGGAGACAAATTTTGTCCCTCAGAATTTTTTCCAATAATTTTCCTACCACTGATGTTAGGCTCACTGGCCTGTAGTTCCCCGGTTTTTCCTTACTACCCTTCTTGAATAATGGTACTACATTAGCAGTTCTCCAGTCCTCTGGCACATCCCCTGTGGCCAGAGAGGTCCTGAATATATGTGTTAGAGCCCCCGCAATCTCTTCCTTTGCCTCACACAGCAGCCTGGGATACATTTCATCCGGGCCTGGGGATTTATCCATTTTTAGGCCAGCTAAAACCGCCAATACCTCCTCCCTCTCGATGTTAATATGTTCGAGCATATCACAGTCCCCCCGCCCTATTTCTATGTCTACATCGTCCTTCTCCATAGTGAAAACAGATGCAAAAAATTCATTTAGAACCCCTCCTACATCTTCCGGCTCCACACACAGATTGCCACTTTTGTCCCTAATGGGCCCTATTTTTTCCCTAGTTATCCTCTTACCCTTAATATACTTATAAAACATCTTAGGATTTTCCTTTATTTTGCTCGCCAGTGTTATTTCATGGCCCCTCCTTGATCTCCTAATTTCTTTTTTAAGTATCCCCCTGCACTTTTTGTACTCCTCTAGGGCTTCCTCCGTCTTTAGCCTTTTGTATCTACCAAAAGCCCTCCTTTTTTTCCTAATCCATTCTTGTATATCCCCTGACATCCAAGGTTTCCTGTGGTTTTTGGAACCACTCTTGACCTTTACGGGAACATGTTGCCATTGTATGATCTCAATCTCCCTTCAGAAAGCCTCCCATTGCTCCGATGCGGATTTTCCTACAAGTAGCTGATCCCAGTCCATTTTGGCCAGATCCTGCCTTATCCTATTAAAATCGGCCTTCCCCCAATTTAGAACCTTTATTTCCGGCCCATCCCTGTCCTTTTCCATGACCACCTTAAATCTTACCATATTATGGTCACTATCACCAAAGTACTCACCAACGAGCACTTTTTCCACTTGGCTGGCCACATTCCCTAGAATTAGGTCCAGTACCGCCCCCTCTCTTGTAGGACTTTCTACATGCTGGCTCAAAAAGCTCTCCTGGATGCACTTTACGAATTCTACACCCTCTGAGCCTTTCACACTCTGACTATCCCAGTTAATATTGGGGAAGTTGAAATCCCCCATTATTATTACCCTATTATTTGCACATTTCTCTGAGATTTGCCTACATATCTGTTCCTCTATCTCCCCCTGACTGTTTGGAGGCCTATAGTACACTCCCAGCAAAGTGCTTGCCCCCTTTTTGTTTTTAAGCTCCACCCATATGGCCTCATTAGAGGAACCTGCTACTATATCATCCCTCCTTACTGCAGTAATTGACTCCTTAATTAATATTGCGACACCCCCTCCTCTTATACCTCCCCCTCTGTCTCGCCTGAAGATTCTGTACCCCGGAATATTGAGCTGCCAGTCTTGCCCCTCCCTCAACCATGTCTCCATGATAGCAACAATATCATACTCCCATGTGTTTATCAACACCTTCAGTTCATCCACCTTATTTGCAAGACTCCTGGGGGGTGAGGTCCTGGGGGTGAGGTCCTGTGCGTGAGGTCCTGGGGGCGAGGTCCCTGGGGATGAGGTCCTGGGGACAAGGTCCTGGGGGCGAGGTCCTGGGGGCGAAGTTCCTGGGGGCGAGGTCCTGGGGACGAGGTCCCTAGAGCGAGGTCCAGGAGGCGAGGTCCTGTGCGCGAGGTCCTGGGGGTGAGGTCCCTGGGGATGAGGTCCTGGGGGCGAGGTCCAGGGGGCGAGGTCCCTGGAGGTGAGCTCCTGGGGGCGAGGTCCCTGGGTGCGAGGTCCCTGGGTGCGAGGTCCCTGGGGGCGAGGTCCTGGGGACGAGGTCAGGGGGCGAGGTTCCTGGGGGCGAGGTCCCTGTGAGTGAGGTCCCTGGAGGGCGAGGTCCTGGGGGTGAGGTCCCTGGGGATGAGGTCCAGGGGGCGAGGTCCAGGGGGCGAGGTCCCTGGGGGTGAGCTCCTGGGGGCGAGGTCCCTGGAGGGCGAGGTCCTGGGTGTTTTGATTTCTTTTTGGGTTCAATAAAGACTCATTTCTGAAAGAGAATGTTGTTTAATCTAAAGTCTTGTTCAAGACTTTCTACAGCTTTTTACAGAACACACTATGCTGTGATGCATCTAGAATGAAACTGAAAGTAAAACTCCTCTGGACTGCTTGTCTCTCACATGACCTCTACTGGTCAGGCACAAGTAATCAAAAACACAGACAAATATGCTGTAAGGCATAAGTAATCAAACACAGACAAATATCATCACTATTTGCTGATATCATTACACTGGGGGGCGAGGTCCCTAGGGCAACGTCCTGGGGGCGAGGTCTCTAGGGCGAGGTCTCTAGGGCGAGGTCCCTAGGGCGAATTCCTGGAGGCGAGGTTCCTGGGGGCGAGGTCCCTGGGCGCGAGGTCCCTGGGCGCGAGGTCCCTGGGGGCGAGGTCCTGAGGGCGAGGTCTTGGGGGCGAGGTCCTGGGGGCGAGTTCCCAAGGGCGAGGTCCTGGGGGCGAGGTCCCTAGGGCGAGGTCCTGGGGCGAGGTCCCTAGAGCGAGGTCCTGGGGGTGAGGTCCCTGGGGGCAAGGTCCCTGGGCGCGAGGTCCCTGGTGGTGAGGTCCTGTGCGCGAGGTCCCTGGGGGCGAGGTCCTGAGGGCGAGGTCCTAGGGGCGAGGCCCTGGGGGCGAGGTCCCTAGGGCGAGGTCCCTAGGGCGAGGTCCTGGGGTGAGGTCCCTAGAGCGAGGTCCTGGGGGTGAGGTTCCTGGGGGCGATGTCCCTGTGCGCGAGGTCCTGGGGGGCGAGGTCCCTGGGGGCGAGTTCTCTGGGTGCGAGGTCCCTGGTGGCGAGGTCCTGGGGGCGAGGTCCTGTGCGCAAGGTCCCTGGGGGCGGGGTCCTGTGCGCGAGGTCCCTGGGGCGAGGTCCCTATAGGGGCGAGGTCCTGGGGGCGAGGTCCCTAGGACGAGGTCCTGGGGGCGAGGTCCCTGGGCGCGAGGTCCCTGGGGGCGAGATCCTGGGGGCGAGGTCCTGTCCGCAAGGTCCCTGGGGGTGAGGTCCTGGGGGCGAGGTCCTGGGGGCGAGGGCCCTGGTGGCGAGGTACTGGGGGCGGGATCCTGGGGGCGAGGTCCCTGGGGGCGAGGTCCCTATTGGGGCGAGGTCCTGGGGGCGAGGTCCCTGTGAGCGAGGTCCCTGTGCGCGAGCTCCTGGGGGCGAGGTCCCTATGAGTGAGGTCCCTGTGCATGAGGTCCTGGGGGCGAGGTCCCTTGGGCGAGGTCCTGGGGGCGAGGTTCCTGGGGGCGGTATCCCTGTGCGCGAGGTCCTGGGGGCGAGGTCCTGGGGGCGAGGTCCTGGGGGCGAGGTCCCTGGGGGCGAGGTCCCTGTGAGCGAGGTCCCTGTGCGCGAGGTCCTGGGGGCAAGGTCCCTAGGGCGAGGTCCTGGGGGCAAGGTTCCTGGGGGCGGTATCCCTGTGCGCGAGGTCCTGGGGGCGAGGTCCCTGTGAGCGAGGTCCCTGTGCATGAGGTCCTGGAGGCAAGGTCCCTAGGGCGAGGTCCTGGGGGCGAGGTTCCTGGGGGCGAGGTCCTGGGGGCGAGGTCCCTAGGGCGAGGTCCTGGGGGTGAGGTTCCTGGGGGCAATGTCCCTGTGCGCGAGGTTCTGGGGGCGAGGTCCTGGCGGCGACGTCCTGGGGGCGAGGTTCCTGGGGGCGAGGTCCTTGGGGTGAGGCCCTGAGGGTGAGGTCCCTGTGCGCGAGGTCCCTGTGCGCGAGGTCCCTGGGGACGAGGTCCGGGGGGCGAGGTCCTGGGGGCGAGGTCCGGGGGGCTCAATCGAGATATGCAAACAAGGGTCCTTCTGCAAAGCTTGTGGAAATACGAGCCCAGAAACGGGCCCAGACTTATTTTCATCCCATGGTGTTTAATATATCAGGATAGATTCTACGCTCATTACCTGCTATAAGCAGGGCCCAATAAATCAGAAACCAATCGAATGTTGCTAAGAATAGTTTTATATTTATTATTACATGTCTGAGTTCAGTAACAGAAAAAAAATCCTGAAATACAGAAACCTCCATCTGAAGGTGAATATAAACCGAGTTTGAAAGAGTCAAATAAGAGGCACCACTAAGCAACACGTGAGCCATGACCTATTGGTCTGCATTCTAACAAAGAAAATGACAAAGAGTGAATGATTGAGCTTGACATAGACAGAGAAATAAGCAACTCCAGCACCAGCTTCAGCTGAGGTTAATCACAACTATTTCTTTGACAGATTGGGAGTTATTGGGACGGTATCTGGTCTCATATCACCAATCATCTGGGTGAAAACTGGGCACAGAAACTCGCCAGTCAGATGGTCCATTTCCCTCGCTTCCACCTCGGACAGACTGTAGAAACGAAAATATTTTAGAGTTATCACCTTGGTAATATCCATGTATCATAAATGCGGACACTGTTTGACAATCTGTGTCCAACCGTGGGGTTCTGCCCCTAGGGCAGGTCCTAACTCAACACATGAGATCCTTGAACATACATACGAACATACAAATTAGGAGCAGGAGTCGGCCACTCGGCCCCTCGAGCCTGCTCCACCATTCAATAAGATCATGGCTGATCCGATTACTCCACATTCCCGCCTACCCCGGTAATCTTTCACCCCCTTGGTTACCAAGAATCTATCTACCTCTGCTTTAAAAATATTCAAAGACTCTGCTTCCACCACCCTCTGAGGAAGAGAGTTCCAAAGACTCACGACCCTCTGTGAGAAAAAATTTCTCCTCATCTCTGTCTTAAATGGGCGACCCCTTATTTTTAAACAGTGACCCCTAGTTCTAGATTCTCCCACAAGAGGAAACATCCGCTCCACATCCACCCTGTCCAGATCCCTCAGGATCTTATATGTTTCAATCAAGTCACCTCTTACTCTTCTAAACTCCAGCGGATACAAGCCTAGCCTGTCCAACCTTTCCTCATAAGACAACCTGCCCATTCCAGGTATTAGTCTAGTAAACCTTCTCTGGACTGCTTTTAATGAGCCACTCAATGGGGAAGAGTAGCTGAGGTGGTTCCCCATTGCCTCCCTCATGGTTTTCACCTTCAGAGTATCGTCCTCTAGGTGGGCTGCAACCAAGGATAAAGAGCCCCACCTAGCCTTGACCACACTGCCCGCTCCCATCCGACACCAGTATCCCCGTTAGATGTCAGCCCAGTTTTCAGAACGACTGCTCCGGTCTCGCTTGCTGGGGCTGTCTGGAGTGGGGCTCAAACCCAACCCTTCTGACTCCGAGGTGGGAATATGACCCCTGAGCCAGATGCGAGTCTGTCCAGATGCGAGTACCCCCGCTGGATGTCCACCCAGTATTTAGAGACCGCATCCCAGTCTCCACTTGCTGTGGCTGTCTGAAGTGGGGCTCGAACCCTTCACCTCCTCACTCTGAGGCGGGAATATGTGCACCAGTGCTCAGTGTGTCCGATTTAATTTGATCATCTTAGCACCTTCATCACTGGATATTCTGCCTGTCTACAGTTAATCGACCTTCTGACCCTCAGTCATCTACTGTGAATCTCCGGTGGGTCAGTGGCTCTGATAACAGTTTGTGTTCGAGCTCCTGTTCCTCTGGAGCCCTTGCCAGCTATGTCGCTCCTTGTGTCTCCATTCCCAATCTACACTGCTCTGGGATGTTGTGTGAGCTGGCATTCAGCCTCCTTTCCTTTCTGCTCCCTCTCCTTTTCTTGCTCTCCAGCAAAACAGAGGGAGAGCGACTGCAATCAGGAGGCAGTGGGGCCACTTCAGTCTCTCTTTTGTGTCTGGAAAATAAGACAAAAACATATTGGGGAATGGGGTTCTTACATCTGGAAGTAGCAGGAGAGGGAATGCCAGGGTGTGGGGTCTCTGCGAGTGGTGCATTCGGAGCGTGGAAGTGTTGGGAAGGGGGTTGTTAGGTATGGGAGCAGCGGGTGAAGAGTCTGTTGGGTGCTGGAACCAGTGGAAGGTGGACGGAGGAGTTTAGGAGCAGCATTCAAGACCGGACACTGGGAGCATTGGGCAAGAGACTATGTGGGTATGGGACTATTGGGAGGGGGCACTGATATATGGGGCAATTGGTACAAGGTTGACGGGATTGGGGAACTGAGGGATGGTTGCCCAGTGTGGAAGTACTGGAGGAGCGGCTGTGGAAATCTGGGACAATTGGGGAAAGAGGTTTTGGGATGTAGCATGTGTCTGAATATCTGCTAGTCACTGATGAAAATTCTACTTCACCGAGCCACACACTGTATTACATCATTGTACATTATGAAGAGAAGTGAAATGGTTTTAGAAGTTACACCTTGTGCTGAGCAAATATCTGTGGAACCAGTTGATACAAAACTTGTTCATTCCAGTGTCCGCCCATTCGACAGCCGCGGGATTCTCTTCATCACTGAAAACATTGAGCATAAATTATTTGTGGTTTGACTGATTATGAAACTATGTTGGAATAATTGTCGATATTTACATTGACTCTGGTTCAGTTGGAGTTAGTTGTATTTGTGTGGAGTTTAAGTGTCACAGAAGCAAAGATGGGTGATATTATCAAACATTAGATTGTCCCATAGGAGGGAGTGGTCTGTTTAAAGGATGAAATAGCTTTTCCTTGTGAAATGTATGCTTTGTAGCAGAGATGATACTGGGTGGGCAGATTCAGGGGCTGCACATATAAAGAAAGGCTTGCATTTCTCCCGCGCCTTTCACGGCCCCAGGACGTAACAAAGCGCTTTACAGCCAATGAAGTACTTTTGAAGTGTCGTCACTGTTGTAATGTAGGAAACACAGCAGCCAATTTGCGCACAGCAAGCTCCCACAAACTGCATAAGGCCCAGAACCTGCACACACAGGTACCTGTGGATCCCTGTTGAGTCCTCGTCCCCTCCCCCATCATGCAGCACACTGCCAGTTTGCCGGGGAATTGGCTCGATGGGTTTATGGAAGAGGTACAGTCTGTGTAGCGATGGATACGGGACAATGAACAAAAATATTGTGGCTGCAAAGTTTGTCTCCTCCCAGAACTAGGCGATTCTTCAGTACGGAATGAGAGGGTCATTACTATCCTCATTGAGTTACCAGAAACACTGACACAGAATACGGGAAAACAATCAACTCAAAACATTTTACACAGGATTACAAAGGATATACGGCACAGAAACAGGCCGTTCGGCCCAACCAGTCCATGCCGGCGTTTATGCTCCACTCGAGCCTCCTCCTGTCTTTCATCATCTAACCCTATCCGCATAACCCTCTATTCCCTTCTCCCTCATGTGCTTGTCCAGCCTCCCCTTAAATGTATCGATACTATTCGCTTCAACCACTCCCTGTGGTAGCGAGTTCCACATTCTCACCACTCTCTGGGTAAAGAAGTTTATTCTGAATTCCTGATTGGATTTCTTGGTGACTATCTTATATTGATGGCCCCTAGTTGTGCTCTTCCCCACAAGTGGAAACATTCTCTCTGTATCCACTCTATCAAAACCTTTCATAATTTTAAAGACCTCTATTAGGTCACCCCTCAGCCTTCTTTTTTAAAGAGAAAGGAGACCCAGCCTGTTCATCCTTTCCTGATATGTAAACCCTCGCATTTCTGGTATCATCCTTGTAAATCTTCTCTGCGCCCTCTCCAGTGTCTCTATATCCTTTTTATAATATGGCGACCAGAACTGTACGCAGTGCTCCAAGTGTGGTCTAACCAAGGTTCGATACAGGTTTAGCATAACTTCCCTACTTTTCAATTCTATCCCTCTAGAAATAAACCCTAGTGCTTGGTTTGCTTTTTTTATGGCCTTGTTAACCTGTGTCGCAACTTTTAGTGATTTGTGTATTTGTACTCCGAGATCCCTTTGTTCCTCTACCCCACCCAGACTCACACCCTCCAAGTGATAAGTGACCTGCCTATTCTTCCTACCAAAATGTAATACCTCACATTTATCTGTGTTGAACTTCATTTGCCAATTATATGCCCATTCTGCAAGTTTATTAATGTCCTCCTGTAATTTGTTGCAGTCCTCCTCAGTATTGACTATCCCCCCCAATTTGGTATCATCCACAAATTTAGAAATTGTGTTTTTGATTCCAAGGTCTAAATCGTTAATATAAATTGTGAACAACAGTGGTCCCAGCACTGATCTTTGTGGAACACCATTACCCACCTTCTGCCACTCTGAATAGCTACCCTTTACCCCTACTCTCTGCTTTCTGTCTTGAACCCAGCCAGCAATCCATTCTGCTACTTTTCCCTTGATTCCGTATTCTCTGACCTTGTTCGTCAGTCGATTATGGGGTACCTTATCAAAGGCGTTTTGAAAATCTAGATAAATTACATCTACTACATTACCCTTGTCTACTCTCTCTGGTACCTCTTCAAAATCATTTTCTGTGACACGGTTCTAATAATATTTTAAGACAATTCAGATGGACGATAAGAATTTCCCCTGTAATGTATAGGACTGTACGTCTACAGTTTGACAATTAATGACATTAACATTACCTTCTTTTGACAGATTGAATCCTTTGTAATAAAGCTGCCAGCTGTTCCACCTTGCCTTGTGTCCGGAGATAATCGGAGTATCTGGAGGTGAACACAGTGTCTCCCAGTTGGGCATTTCTCATTTCATCAGTCTCTAAACTGGGTGAGAAAGTAACAGAATGTCAGGACAGATTGGTCGATGTCTCGTTCACTCACCAACAGCCAGCTCTGCCAGAGTTTTACAGTATTGTACAGTAATGGTTCTCACCTTCTTCTAGACATTAGGAGTGAATTTATAAAGTCTCTGGCAGCGAGGTTTGCTCGCACCTTGCTGAGCTCACTGCTGAAGAATCCATCAATGTGTCTCTTCTTCCTGTTACAACAACATATTTAAACATTTACCACCTTCTCAAGGGCAATTAGGGATGGGCAATAAATGCTGGCCTTGCCAGCGAATCCCACATCCCGTAAACGAATAAAAAAATACTCCCTTTACTGTGTTGCTATCTGTCTTTAATGGGTTAGTCAACCAGGTGAAAAATAATTGTCCTCACAAGTAGGAGGATAACAGGAGGTTCTAACTCCATCCAACATCTGGGATTGAAGCGATTCCACTCCATCCAACATCTGGGATTGAAGCGATTCCACTCCATCCAACATCTGGGATTGAAGCGATTCCACTCCATCCAACATCTGGGATTGAAGCGATTCCACTCCATCCAACATCTGGGATTGAAGCGATTCCACTCCATCCAACATCTGGGATTGAAGCGATTCCACTCCATCCAACATCTGGGATGGATGAAATTACACTCCATCCAACATCTGGGATGGATACGATCCTACTCGAGGCTGCCCTGAGTTTGGGAGCTTGATGTGTGTGATGCTGTTGCCCACCCCGAGATGCCCTCAGACGGCGATGTAACGACTGAGCTGGGATAGTTGGGTGTGCTGCAGAAATGGTGCCAGTTACTAAACATTTTGCGAACTGTCTCTAATGCTGCTGGATGATGAGCTCAGTGTGGACACTGAATACAGAGCTCCAACAATTGAATAAAGGGAGTGTCAGCCTGGATCTTGTGCTCAAGTCTCTGGAGTGGGACTAAGAACCCATGACCTTCTGATTCAAAGACGAGGGTGTTCCTCACTGAGACACGGCGGACACATGGCCCCGAGCCCCTCAGGGACTCCGAGTGGAACCAATGAGAGACACTGACACAATGGTACTAGCTGATCCCTGATCATTTGCCAACTATTGCTGTGTTACCGATTGTGAACAAGCCTTTTCACGATCGCTGATGGGTGACTTTGACACCAGGTTAAGTCGGTAATATTTAGTATCGAGGTAAACTGTCGGGGCCTATCAGGGAAAGCCCCGCTCCTGGCTCTGGCCTACCACACGGTACCTGTCCAATGGTGCCAATGCTTCAGTTCCTACAAGAGCGGCGAGTATTAAGATGCAGGGTCCAGCTCGGGCAGCGATGCACGTCATCCTTCCTCCTAAATAAAGAACAATTAATATGTAACGGCACATGGGAACTTAGGTACTTTTATAATGTAAATCTTGGGTTCCCACCCTCCTGGTGGAGAAACACTAGTCGCCCCGTCACACAACTCGACCCTGGACTGCTCTCTCTCTCTGATAGCCGGGCAGTGCTGGAGCAGATCTCACAGCCCCAGGAGAAGGAGGGTCAGAAATCAGCCAGGGATCCCATTCCTGATCGTCACCTGTGCTTACTCCCCGATATCTCATAGGAGCAGGAGGAGGCCATTCAGCCCCTCGAGCCTGTGCCACCATCCAATGAGATCATGGCTGATCTGTGATCTAACTCCTTTGGCCCATATCCCTTAATACCATGGATTAGCAAAAATCTATCAATCTCAGATTTAAAATTAACAATTGATCTAGAATCTCACACTCACCTGTGATTACTCCCCGCTCTCTCACACTCACCTGTGATTACTCCCCGCTCTCTCACACTCACCTGTGATCACTCCCCGCTCTCTCGCACTCACCTGTGATTACTCCCCGCTCTCGCACTCACCTGTGATCACTCCCCGCTCTCTCACACTCACCTGTGGTTACTCCTGGCTCTCTCACACTCACCTGTGATTACTCCCCGCTCTCTCACACTCACCTGTGATTACTCCCCGCTCTCTCACACTCACCTGTGATCACTCCCCGCTCTCTCACACTCACCTGTGATCACTCCCCGCTCTCTCACACTCACCTGTGATTACTCCCCGCTCTCTCACACTCACCTGTGATTACTCCCCGCTCTCTCACACTCACCTGTGATTACTCCCCGCTCTCTCACACTCACCTGTGATTACTCCCCGCTCTCTCACACTCACCTGTGATTACTCCCCGCTCTCTCACACTCACCTGTGATTACTCCTCGCTCTCACACTCACCTGTGATTACTCCCGGCTCTCTCACACTCACCTGTGATTACTCCCCGCTCTCTCACACTCACCTGTGATTACTCCTCGCTCTCACACTCACCTGTGATTACTCCCCGCTCTCTCACACTCACCTGTGATTACTCCTCGCTCTCACACTCACCTGTGATTACTCCCCGCTCTCTCACACTCACCTGTGATTACTCCCGGCTCTCTCACACTCACCTGTGATTACTCCCCGCTCTCTCACACTCACCTGTGATTACTCCTCGCTCTCACACTCACCGGTGATTACTCCCCGCTCTCTCACACTCACCTGTGATTACTCCTTGCTCTCACACTCACCTGTGATTACTCCCCGCTCTCTCACACTCACCTGTGATTACTCCCGGCTCTCTCACACTCACCTGTGATTACTCCCCGCTCTCTCACACTCACCTGTGATTACTCCCCGCTCCCTCACACTCACCTGTGATTACTCCCCGCTCTCTCACACTCACCTGTGATCACTCCCCGCTCTCTCTCACTCACCTGTGATTACTCCCCACTCTCTCACACTCACCTGTGATTACTCCCCGCTCTCTCACACTCACCTGTGATTACTCCCCGCTCTCTCACACTCACCTGTGATTACTCCCCGCTCTCTCACACTTACCTGTGATTTCTCTCCACTCTCACACTCACCTGTGATTACTCCCCGCTCTCTCACACTCACCTGTGATTATTCTCCACTCTGTCACACTTACCTGTGATTACTCCCCACTCTCTCACACTTACCTGTGATTACTCTCCACTCTCACACTCACCTGTGATTACTCCCCGCTCTCTCACACTCACCTGTGATTACTCCCCGCTCTCTCACACTCACCTGTGATTACTCCCCGCTCTCTCACACTCACCTGTGATTACTCCCCGCTCTCTCACACTTACCTGTGATTTCTCTCCACTCTCACACTCACCTGTGATTACTCCCCGCTCTCTCACACTCACCTGTGATTATTCTCCACTCTCTCACACTTACCTGTGATCACTCTCCACTCTCACACTCACCTGTGATTACTCCCCGCTCTCTCACACTCACCTGTGATTACTCCCCGCTCTCTCACACTCACCTGTGATTACTCCCCGCTCTCTCACACTCACCTGTGATTACTCCCCGCTCTCTCACACTCACCTGTGATTACTCTCCACTCTCACACTCACCTGTGATTACTCTCCGCTCTCTCACACTCACCTGTGATTACTCCCCGCTCTCTCACACTCACCTGTGATTACTCCCCGCTCTCTCACACTCACCTGTGATTATTCTCCACTCTCTCACACTTACCTGTGATTACTCCCGCTCTCTCACACTTACCTGTGATTACTCTCCACTCTCACACTCACCTGTGATTACTCCCCGCTCTCTCACACTCACCTGCGATTACTCTCCACTCTCTCACACTCACCTGTGATTACTCCCCGCTCTCTCACACTCACCTGTGAATGCTCCCCGCTCTCTCACACTCACCTGTGAATGCTCCCCGCTCTCTCACACTCACCTGTGATTACTCCCTGCTCTCTCACACTTACCTGTGATTACTCCCCGCTCTCTCACACTCACCTGTGATTACTCCCCGCTCTCTCACACTTACCTGTGATTACTCCCCGCTCTCTCACACTCACCTGTGATTACTCCCCGCTCTCTCACACTCACCTGTGATTACTCCCCGCTCTCTCACACTCACCTGAAATTACTCCCCGCTCTCTGACACTCACCTGGTCTGCAGTGATGAATGGCCTCAGGTGAGAGATATTCTTTCTAACAGCTCAGCAAACTCTTGGTCCAACCCATCTCTTAAATACTCTCTCTTATCTTGAACACAGATGGCGATAGGCCGGTATTTGTTAGCATAACTGCTTAAATTTACTTAAGTCAAATTGTTGACATCATCTTGTCACTGGTATTATTTCATTAACAGTTTGTGGGACACGTTGTTTATTCAGTATTGTTAATATTGTCGCATTGCAATCTGATCAGAGTTTGATTATCAATCATTGCCGACTACCACTGATCCCCTCGGCTAATGTTTTCTCCCAACACTTTTTAATTTCCCTTCTTGCAAATTTTTATGTTTTTATTTCTGAAATGTAAATCATCCCAGATTGGAAATGATTAAATTATTTTGTGTCTATTATGTTAGCGTTTATTGCAAAACCCAAAGCTACGACCGCACCGAGCCTAATGACTATGAATGGGTGATGACTCGCCCTTAACTCACTGAATTACATCAGTGTCCCCGAAACTAAACTAATAATTGTCTGTGTCACGGTAACTCTGAACAATCCAAATCCGGAAGTGATTAAAAAAAAGAAAACAAAATGACTCACATTTCTCCCGCGCCAGTCACGACCACCGGACGTCCCAAAGCGTTTTACAGCCAATGAAGTACTTTTGAAGTGGAGTCACTGTTGGAATGTAGGAAACACGGCGGCCAATTTGTGCACAGCAAGATCCCACAGACAGCAATGTGATAATGACTGGATCATCTGTTATAGTGATGTTGATTGAGGGTGAAATATTGGCCCCAGGACACCGGGGAGATCTCCCCTGCTCTTCTTCCAAATAGTATCGTGGGACCTTTTACTTTCACCTAAGAAAGCAGTTGGTTTAACGTCTCATCCAAAAGACGACACCTCTGAAAGTGCAGCACTCCCTCAGTACTGCCCTCTGACAGTGCGGCGCTCCCTCAGTACTGCCCTCTGACAGTGCAGTGCTCCTCACTACTGCACCTCCGACAGTGCGGCGCTCCCTCAGTACTGCCCTCTGACAGTGCGGCGCTCCCTCAGTACTGACCCTCTGACAGTGCGGCGCTGCCTCAGTACTGCCCCTCCGACAGTGCGGCGCTCCCTCAGTACTGCCCTCCGACAGTGCAGTGCCCCTCAGCACTGCACCTCCGACAGTGCAGCGCTCCCTCAGTACTGCCCTCCAACAGTGCGGCACTCCCGCAGTGCTGCACCTCCGACAGTGCAGCGCTCCCTCAGTACTGCCCCTCCGACAGTGCGGTGATCCCTCAGTACTGCCCCTTCGACAATGCGGTGCTCCCTCAGTACTGCCCCTCCGACGGTGCAGCGCTCCCTCTGTACTGCCCCTCCGACAGTGCGGCGCTCCCTCAGTACTGATCCTCCGACAGTGCAGCGCTCCCTCAGTAATGCCTCTCTGACAGTGCAGCGCTCCCTCAGTACTGCCCCTCCGACAGTGCAGCGCTCCCTCAGTACTGCCCCTCCGACAGTGCAGAGCTCCCTCAGTACTGCCCTCCAACAGTGCGGCACTCCCTCAGTACTGCCCCTCCGACAGTGCAGCGCTCCCTCGGTACTGCCCCTCCAACAGTGCGGCGCTCCCTCAATACCGCCCCTCCGACAATGCGGTGCTCCCTCAGTACTGCCCCTCCGACAGTGCAGCTCTCCCTCAGTACTGCCCCTCCAACAGTGCGTCGCTCCCTCAGTACTCACCCGCCAACAGTGCATCTCTCCCTCAGTACTGCCCTCCAACAGTGCAGCGCTCCCTCAGTAATGCCACTCTGACAGTGCAGTGCTCCCTCAGTACTGCCCCTCCGACAGTGCCGCGCTCCCTCGGTATTGCCCTCCGACAGTGCAGCGCTCCCTCAGTAATGCCTCTCTAACAGTGCAGTGCTCCCTCAGTACTGCCCCTCTGACAGTGCAGCACTCCCTCAGTACTGCCCTCCGACAGTGCAGCGCTCCCTCAGTACTGCCCTCCGAAAGTGCAGCGCTCCCTCAGTAATGCCTCTCTGACACTGCAGTGTTCCCTCAATACCGCCCCTCCGACAGTGCAGTGCTCCATCAGTACTGCCCCTCCGACAGTGCAGCGCTCCCTCAGTACTGCCCTCCAACAGTGCAGCGCTCCCTCAGTACTTCCCCTCGAAAGTGCAGCGCTCCCTCAGTACTGACCCTCCGACAGTGCAGCTCTCCCTCAGTACTGCCCCTCCGACAGTGCAGCGCTCCCTCAGTAATGCCTCTCTGACAGTGCAGCGCTCCCTCAGTACTGCCCCTCCGACTGTGCAGCGCTCCCTCAGTACTGCCCCTCCGACAGTGCAGCGCTCCCTCAGTACTGCCCTCCAACAGTGCGGCACTCCCTCACTACTGCCCCTCCGACAGTGCAGCGCTCCCTCAGTACTGCCCCTCCGACAGTGTGGCGCTCACTCAGTACTGCCCCTCCGACAATGCGGTGCACCCACAGTAATGCGCCTCCGACAGTGCAGCTCTCCCTCAGTACTGCCCCTCCAACAGAGCGGCGCTCCCTCAGCACTGACCCACCAACAGTGCAGCTCTCCCTCAGTACTGCCCCTCTGACAGTGCAGCACCCCCTCAGTACTGCCCCCCTGACAGTGCAGCACCCCCTCAGTACTGCCGCTCTGACAGTGCAGCACCCCCTCAGTACTGCCCCTCCGACAGTGCAGCGCTTCCTCAGTACTGCCCCTCCGACAGTGCAGCACTCCCTCAGTACTGCCCCTCCGACAGTGCAGCGCTCCCTCAGTACTGCCCCTCCGACAGTGCAGAGCTCCCTCAGTACTGCCCTCCAACAGTGCGGCACTCCCTCAGTACTGCCCCTCCGACAGTGCAGCGCTCCCTCAGTACTGCCCCTCCGACAGTGCGGCGCTCCCTCAGTACCGCCCCTCCGACAATGCGGTGCTCCCTCAGTGCTGCCCCTCCGACAGTGCAGCTCTCCCTCAGTACTGCCCCTCCGACAGTGCGGCGATCCCTCAGTACTGCCCCTCCGACAGTGCACGGCCCCCTCAGTACTGCCCCTCCGACAGTGCAGCGCTTCCTCAGTACTGCCCCTCCGACAATGCAGCACTCCCTCAGTAATGCCCCTACGACAGTGCAGCTCTCCCTCAGTACTGCCCCTCTGGCAGTGCAGCGCCCCCTCAGTACTGCCCCTCTGACAGTGCAGCGCCCCCTCAGTACTGCCCCTCTGACAGTGCAGCGCTCCCTCAGTACTGACCATCCGACAGTGTAGCGCGCCCTCAGTACCGCCCCTCCGACAGTGCAGCACTCCCTCAGTACTGACCCTCCAACAGTGCAGTGCTCCCTCAGTACTGACCATCCGACAGTGCAGCGCTCCCTCAGTACTGCCCCTCCGACAGTGCAGCGCCCCCTCAGTACTGCCCCTCCGACAGTGCAGCGCTCCCTCAGTACTGCCCTCCAACAGTGCGGCACTCCCTCAGTACTGCCCCTCCGACAGTGCAGCGCTGCCTCAGTACTGCCCCTCCGACAGTGTGGCGCTCACGCAGTACTGCCCCTCCGACAATGCGGTGCTCCCTCAGTAATGCCCCTCCGACAGTGCAGCTCTCCCTCAGTACTGCCCCTCCAACAGTGCGGCGCTCCCTCAGTACTCACCCTCCGACAGTGCAGCTGTCCCTCAGTACTGCCCCTCCGACAGTGCAGCGCTCCCTCAGTACTGACCCACCAACAGTGCAGCTCTCCCTCAGTACTGCCCCTCTGACAGTGCAGCGCCCCCTCAGTACTGCCCCCCTGACAGTGCAGCACCCCCTCAGTACTGCCGCTCTGACAGTGCTGCACCCCCTCAGTACTGCCCCTCCGACAGTGCAGCGCTTCCTCAGTACTGCCCTTCCGACAGTGCAGCACTCCCTCAGTAATGCTCCTACGACAGTGCAGCGCTCCCTCAGTACTGCACCTCCGACAGTGCAACGCTCCCTCAGTACTGACCATCCGACAGTGTAGCGCTCCCTCAGTACCGCCCCTCCAACAGTGCAGCGCTCCCTCAGTACTGACCCTCCGACAGTGCAGTGCTCCCTCAGTACTGACCATCCGACAGTGTAGCGCTCCCTCAGTACTGCTCCACCGAGTGTGCAGCTCTCCCTCAGTACTGACCCTCCGACAGTCCGGCGCTCCCTCAGGACCGCCCCTCCGACAGTGCTGCACTCCCTCAGTACTGCCCCTCCAACAGTGCACACTCCCTGAGTACTGCCCCTCTGACAGTGCCGCGCTCCCTCAGTACTGCCCCTCCGACAGTGCAGCGCTCCCTCAGTACTGCCCCTCCAACAGTGCGGCGCTCCCTCAATACCACCCCTCCGACAGTGCAGCGCTCCCTCAGTACCACCCCTCCAACTGTGCGGTGCTCCCTCAGTACTGCCCCTCTGACAGTGCGGCACTCCCTCAGTACTGCCCCTCCGACAGTGCAGCACTCTCTCAGTACTGCCCCTCCGACAGTGCAGCACTCCCTCAGTTCTGCCCTCTGACAGTGCGGCGCTCCCTCAGTACTGCCCCTCCGACAGTGCGGCGCTCCCTCAATACTGCACTGGAGTGTCAGCCTAGTTTTTTGTGCTCAAGTCCCTGGAGTGGGACAATAAACCCACAACCTTCTGACTCAAAGGCGAGAGAGAGACCCACTGATCCACGGCTGACTCTATCTAATGCTTCGGAGAAAGCAAATAACTGTTAGAAAAACAGAAAATGGACCAGACTTAATATCTGGATAGGTAAGTGCATGGCCTTATGCCAACTGAACCAGTCAGACCAGCTTATTCCCAGGCCTGCACTCTGTGAATTAATGTTGGCTTGACAGTGCGATAACTGGCCTCAAAGTCAATAGTCTAGGGATTGTGAAAAGCTCCTGATCACTGTCCAATATGTGAGTTAGTGTCAACTGAGGATTTGACCAATTTTGCCTGTGATGCTATCCAAGGTGAATAGATATCCAACACTCACCATCCGGGCTCCAGGGGATGTCCATGTAACTGTATCTGAGTGAGAGCCAGAAGATTCATCTACTCTGTCCGCTCGCAGTGAATTTGTGTCTTTGCGATAATGTGGTATCCAACACTGCACTCAGTCTCCAACTGTGATCCAAACATTGGTTTGTATAAATTGCATTTATATTTGTATTCTGTGCCTGTAATTTTAAAACCCAAAGTTTTATTGGCCTTTTTATAACTTTATCTCCCTGCACTCGTACTTTCAGGGAATTCTTTATTTGAACCCCAGTGTGTCTCTGTTCATCCTCACCCTTCAGTGTCTTTCCATTTAGTGTTCACTCCCTGTGCTTGTTTTTACTCCCAAATTGTATTACCTCACACTTCTCCAACTAAACTGCATCTGCCACCAGTCTGCCCTTTCCACTAACTATATTTTCTGGCCGTATTTTACCCTCCTCGCTGTCAAACCTCCTACTTTTGTGTCGACAGACAAGGAGGACCAGGCAGGTAGTGCAGGAGTCCCCTGAGTGCATCTCACTCTCCAACCAATATTCAGATGTGACTCCAGGATGGTATGTTGCCTCCCTGCTGCTAAGGTCAAGGATGTCACTGAACGGCTACAGAACATTCTGAGGGGGGAGGGTGAACAGTCAGAGGTCGTTATCCACATCGGTATCAACGACATAGGCAAAAACAGGGATGAGGTCCTGCAGGCAGACTTTAGGGAGCTAGGAAAGAGATTAAAAAGCAGGACCTCAAAGGTACTAATCTCCGGATTATTCCCGGAGTCACGAGCGAGTGAGTATGGAAATAGGAGGATAGAGCAGATAAATGCGTGGCTGGAGAGACGGTGCAGGAGGGAGGGCTTCAGATTCCTGGGCCACTGGGACCGGTTCTGGGGGAGGTGGGACCTGTCCAGGCCAGACAGATTGCACCTCAACAGAGCCGGGACCAATGTCCTCGCGGGGGGGTTTGCTTGTGCTGTTGGGGAGGATTTAAACTAATTTGGCAGGGGGATGGGCACCAGGATGTAGCATTGGAAAGGAGAAACAAAGTGCACAAAGGATTGGGAGAAACAGATAGCACCAGAGTAAGAAATAGTGCGGTATTAGGTGGGGTCAGACTAAGAGAGAATACAAGAAGGTCTAAGAGAGGTTTACAGGGCGTGTGTGTAAACGCACGAAGCGTGGTAAACAAGGTTGGTGAGCTGCAGGTGCAGATAGCCACATGGGAATATGATGTCATGGTGATAACAGAGACCTGGCTCAAAAAAGGGCAGGATTGGGTTTTAAATATTCCTGGATATAAGGTGTTCAGGAAAGATAGGGAAGGAAAGAAAGGAGGTGGGGTGGCAGTATTGGTTAAGGAGAATGTTACAGTGCTGGAGAGAGAGGGTGTCCTGGAGGGGTCAAGGACAGAATCTATTTGGTTACAGTTAAGAAATAATAGAGGTGCCATTACACTGCTAGGTGTATTCTATAGACCACCAACTAGTGGGAAAAATATAGAGGAGCAAACTTGCAGGGAAATTACAGAGACGCAAGAACTATACATAAGAACATAAGAAATAGGAGCAGGAATAGGCCACTTGGCCCCTCGAGCCTGCTCCGCCATTCAATAAGATCATGGCTGATCTTGGGCTCAAAGCCACTTCCCCGCCCGCTCCCCATAACCCTTCACTCCCTTATCTTGCAAAAATCTGTCTATCTCCACCTTAAATGTATTTAATGACCCAGCCTCCACAGCTCTCTGGGGCAGAGAATTCCACAGATTTACGACCCTCTGAGAGAAGAAATTCCTCCTCATCTCAGTTCTAAAAGGGCGACCCTTTATTCTAAAACTGTGTCCCCGAGTTCTAGATTTCCCCACGAGGGGAAACATCCTCTCTGCATCTACCCTGTCAAGCCCCCTCAGTATCTGATATGTTTCAATAAGATCACCTCTCATTCTTCTAAATTCCAATGAGTATAGGCCCAGCCTGCTCAACCTTTCCTCATAAGTCAACCCTCATATCTCTGGAATTAACCTAGTGAATCGTCTCTGAACTGCCTCCAATGCAAGTATATCCTTCCTTAAATAAGGAGACCAAAACTGTACGCAGTACTCCAGGTGTGGTCTCACCATCACCCTGTACAGTTGTAGCAGGACTTCCCTGCTTTTATATTCCAACCCACTTGCAATAAAGGCCAACATTCCATTTGCTTTTTTGATTACTTGCTGGTGAGTGATTACATGCTATAGAGTAGTGCTAATGGGGGACATCAACTATTCTAATATAGACTGGGATAGTAATAGTGTAAAGGGCAGAGAGGGGGAAGAATTTCTGAAGTGTGTTCAGGAGAACTTTCTGTAGTGTATGTACCTTTAAAAGAGAACTACTTTTACAGCTCCTGTATACTGTAGTACTGGCAGTGACCACACCGGTATATAAACCCTGTGTAGGGATCTGTACTGTTAGTCTTTAGACTACCCTCATCCAGTAAACACCTGTTGATTGTTAATCTGCAGTCTCCGTCTATTTATTGAAGAACACCATACCTTAAGATTCACGTATTTAACACTTTCCTGATCAGTACGTTTCCAGCCCAACGAGGGAGGAGGCATTGCTGGATCTGGTTCTGGGGAATAAGGTGGGTCAAGTAGAGCAAGTGTCAGTAGGTGAACATTTAGGGACCAGTGATCATAGTATCATAAGGTTTAGATTAGCTATGGAAAAGGACAGGGAGCAATCTAGTGTAAAAATACTTAACTGGAGGAAGGCCAAATTCAGTGGGTTGAGAATGGATCTAGCCCGGGTAAACTGCAATCAAAGATTGGCAGGCAAAACTGTAATGGAACAATGGGTTGCCTTTAAAGAGGAGATGTCTCGGGTACAGTCGAGGTACATTCCCACGAGGGAGAAAGGGAGGGCAACTAAAGTTAGAGCTCCCTGGATGACGAAAGAGATAGAGAGTAAGATGAAGCAGAAAAAGGGCACGTATGACAGATGTCAGGTTGAGAATACATCTGAGAATCAGGATACATAGAAACATAGAAGATAGGAGCAGGAGTAGGCCATTCGGCCCCTCAAGCCTGCTCCGCCATTCAATGTGATCATGGCTGATCATCCAAATTCAGTACCCTGTCCCTGCTTTCTCCCCCTACCCCTTGATCCCTTTAGCCTTAAGAAATATATCCAACTCCTTCTTGAATATATTTAATGAATTGGCCTCTACTGCCTTCTGTGGTAGAGAATTCCACAGGTTCACCACTCTCTGGGTGAAGAAATTCCTCCTCATTTCTGTCCTAAATGGCATACCCTTTATCCTTAGACTGTGACCCCTGGTTCTGGACTCCCCGACCATTGGGAACATCCTTCCTGCATCTAGTCTGTCCAGTCCTGTCAGAATTTTATAAGTTTCAATGAGATCCCCTCTCATTCTTCTAAGCTCCAGCGAGTACAAGCCCAATCGACCCAATCTCTCCTCATACATCACACCTGCCATCCCAGGTATCAGCCTGGTGAATCTTCGCTGAACTCCTTCCATGGCAAGAACATCCTTCCTCAGATAAGGCGACCAAAACTGCACACAATACTCAAGATGTGGTCTCACTAAGGCCCTGTACAACTGCAGCAAGACATCCTTGTTCCTGTACTCAAACCCTCTCGCTACGAAGGCCAACATACCATTTGCCTTCTTAACCGCCTGCTGCACCTGCATGCTTACCTTCAGCAACTGGTGCACAAGAACACCCAGGTCTCGTTGCACTTCCCCTTCTCCCAATCTATTGTCATTCAGATAATAATCTGCCTTCCTGTTTTTGCCACCAAAGTGGATAACCTCACATTTATCCACATTATATTGCATCTGCCATGCTTCTGCCCAATCACCCAACCTGTCCAAATCATACTGGAGTTTCTCGGCATCCTCCTCACAGCACACACGCCCACCCAGCTTTGTGTCATCTGCAAATTTGGAGATATTACATCTAGTTCCCTCGTCTAGATCATTAATATATATTGTGAATAGCTGGGGTCCAGGGACCGATCCCTGCGGTACCCCACTAGTCACTGCCTGCCACTCGGAAAAAGACCTGTTTATTCCAACTCTTTGCTTTCTGTCTGCCAACCAGTTTTCTATCCAAGTCAATACCTTGCCCCCAATCCCATGTGCTTTAACTTTACACGCTAACCTCTTATGCGGGACCTTATCGAAAGCCTACTGAAAGTCCAAATGAACCACATCCACTGGTTCTCCCTTATCTATTTTACCAGTTACATCCTCAAAAAATTCCAGTAGATTAGTCAAGCACGATTTACCTTTTGTAAATCCATGTTGACTTTGTCCGATCCTGTCACTGTTTTCCAAGTGCTCTGCTATTACATCTTTTATAATGGACTCTAGCATTTTCCCCACTACTGATGTCAGGCTTACCGGTCTGTAATTCCCCATTTTCTCCCTACCACCTTTTTTGAATAGTGGGGTAACATTAGCTACCCTCCAATCCATGGGTACAGTTACAGATTCCATCGAATGTTGGAAGATGATCAGCAATGCATCTACTATTTCTAGGGCCACTTCCTTAAGTACCCTAGGATGTAGATTATCAAGCCCTGGGGATTTATCGGCCCTCAGTCCCATCAATTTCCCTAACACCATTTCCCTACAAATACTGATTTCTTTCAGTTCCTCCCCTTCATCAGACCCTATGTTCCCCGGCATCTCTGGGAGGTTATTTGTGTCCTCCTTTGTGAAGACAGAACCAAAATATGTATTTAATTGGTCTGCCATTTCTTTGTTCCCCATTATAAATTCCCCTGATTCTGACTGCAAGGGACCTACGATGGACTTCACCAATCTTTTTCTCTTCACATATCTATAAAAGCTTCTGCAGTCAGTTTTTATGTTCCCTGCAAGCTTACTCTCATATTCTATTTTCCCTTTCTTAATTAATCCCTTTATCCTCCTTTGTTGAATCCCAAACTGCTCCCAATCCTCAGGATTGTTGCTTTTTCTGGCCAATTTATATGTCCTCTCCTTGGATCTTATGCTATCCCTAATTTCCCTTGTTAGCCATGGTTGAGTCACCTTTTTTGTTTTATTTTTATGCCAAACTGGGATGAACAAATTCTGTAGTTCATCCATGCGGTCTTTGAATATTTGCCATTGCCTATCCACCGTCAACCCTTTGAGTGACATTCCCCAATCAATCCTACCCAACTCGCACCTCAGACCATCTTAGTTCCCTTTATTTAAATTCAGGACCCTAGTCTCTGAGTCAACTACTTCATTCTCCATCTTAATGAAGAATTCTATCATATTATGATCGCTCTGACCCAAGGGGCCTCGTACAACAATAATTCTTTCTCATTACATAATACCCAGTCTAAGATGGCCTGATCTCTGGTTGGTTCCTCGACATATTGGTCCAGGAAACCATCCCGTAAACACTCCAGGAATTCCTCCTCCACAGTATTGTTACTAATTTGGTTAGCCCAATCTATATGTAGATTAAAGTCACCCATGATGACTGCTGTGCCCTTATTGCACACTTCTCTAATTTCCCTTTTAATGCCATCCCCAACCTCTGCATTACTGTTTGGAGGTCTATATACCACTCCCACTAACGTTTTCTGCCCCTTTGGTATTTCTCAGTTCTACCCATACAGATTCCACATCATCAGAGCTAATATCTTTCCTTACAATTGTGTTAACCCCTTCTTTAACCAGCAACGCTACCCCACCTCCCTTTCCTTTTTGCCTATCTTTCCTGAATATTGAATACCCCTGGATGTTGAGATCCCAGCCTTGGTCCCCCTGGAGCCATGTTTCCGTCATCCCAATCAAATCATATTCGTTTACCTCTATTTGTGCAGCTAATTCGTCCACCTTATTCCGAATGCTCCTTGCATTAAGACACCCTGTCTTCAGGCTTGTTTTTTTAATGCTCTTAGACCTATTAGAATTATTATTTACTGTGGCCATGTTTGATTTAAACCGTTGATTTCTCTGACTGCCACTTTTGTTTTTCTCCTTCCTATCTTTTGCTTTTATCCTTGTTTCCCTTTCCTCTGTCCCCCTGTTCAGGTTCCCAACCCCCTGCCATTTTAGTTTAAACCCTCCCCCAGAGCACTAGCAAACACTCCCCCTAGGACATCGGTCCCAGCCCTGCCCAGGTGCAAACCGTTCGGTTTGAACTGGTCCCAGTTCCCCCAGAACCGGTTCCAATGTCCCAGGAATTTGAATCCCTCCCCCTGGCACCATTCCTCTAGCCACGTATTCATCTGAAATATCCTTCTATTTCTACTCTGACTAGCACGTGGCACTGGTAGCAATCCTGAGATTACTACCTTTGAGGTCCTATTTTTTAATTTACCTCCTAACTCCCTATATTCAGCTTTTAGAACCTCATCCCATTTTTTACCTATATCGTTAGTACCTATATGCACCATGACAACTGGCTGTTCACCCTCCCCTTCCGAAATGTTCTGCAGCCGCTCTGAGACATCCTTGACCCTTGCACCAGGGAGGCAACACACAATCCTGGAGTCTCGTTTGTGGCCGCAGAAACACCTATCTATTCCCCTTACAATAGAATCCCCTATTACGATAGCTCTCCCGCTCTTTTTCCTCCCGTCCTGTGCAGCAGAGCCACCCCTGGTGCCAGGAAGTTGGCTGTTGCTGCCTTCCCCTGATAAGCTATCCCCCCCCATCAGTATCCAAAGCTTTATATCTGTTTGAGAGGGGGATGTCCACAGGGGACCCCTGCACTACCTGCCTGCACCTACTACTCTGTCTGTTGGTCACCTCTTCCCTTTCTGCCTGTCCAACCTTTGCCTGCGGTGTGACCAACTGCTCAAACTCGAATTCCTCAGCATCGCGAATGGTCCAGTATGAATCCAATCGGAGCTCCGGCACCGCAATGCGGTCTGCCAGTAGTTGCAGCTGGATACACTTCCCGCACACATGGTTGTCAGGGACACAGGAAGTGTCCCTGAGTTCCCACATAGTGCAGGAGGAGCATGCCACGAGGCCGAGCTCTCCTGTCATGACTTACCCTTTAATTAACTGAAATTAAATTAAATCAAATCAATCCCACCAATTACACTACAATTAAATGACATACTTAAGGGGCCTGGTTTACCAACAGTCCCTGCTGCACCACAGAGACCTTAAAAACTATAAACCACAGAGTTAAAGTTTAAAAAGAGAGAAATACTCACCAACAAATCACTTACCTGCTTCCTGGTGACGTCACACTTTGATTACTTTTTACTTCCCTCCCTCTGAGCTCGGAGACTGGTACGCCTCTCGAGCCTCGCCGCCGCTTTTATTTACCTCCGGTGCTGCCTCGCTCCAGTCGGGTCCGCTATGGGGCCTCTCGAGCCTCGCCGCCGCTTTTATTTACCTCCGGTGCTGCCTCGCTCCAATCAGGTCTACTATGGGGCCTCTCGAGCCTCGCCGCTGCTTTTATTTACCTCCGGTGCTGCCTCGCTCCAATCAGGTCCGCTATGGGGCCTCTTGAGCCTCGCTGCCGCTTTTATTTACCTCCGGTGCTACCTCGCTCCAGTCGGGTCCGCTATGGGGCCTCTCGAGCCTCGCCGCCGCTTTTATTTACCTCCGGTGCTGCCTCGCTCCAATCAGGATATATATATAGAAAGGTCAGAGGAGAAGTAAAAAAAAAATGAGAGGGGCAAAGAGAGAGTATGAGAATAGATTGGCAGCCAATATAAAAGGGATTCCAAAAGTCTTCTATAGGCATATAAATAGTAAACAGGCAGTAAGAGGAGGGGTGGGGCCGATTAGGGACCAAAAAGGAGACCAATGCATGGAGGCAGAGCCCATGGCTGAGGTACAAAATGAGTACTTTGCATCTGTCTTCACCAAGGAAGAAGATGTTGCCAAAGTCATAGTGAAGGAGGAGGAGTGGAGATACTGGATGGGGTAAAAATTGATAAGGAGAAAGTACTAAAAAGGCTGGTTGTACTTAAAGTAGATAAGTCACTTGGACAAGTATGACTTAATTTTTTGATGAGGTAACAGAGAGGGTTGATGAGGGCAATGTGGTTGACGTGGTGTACATGGATTTCCAAAAGCCGTTTGACAAAGTGCCACATAATAGGATTGCCAGCAAAGTTGAAGCCCATGGAATAAAAGGGACAGTGGCAGCATGGATACGAAATTGGCTAAGTGACAGGAAACAGAGAGTAGTGGAAAACGGTTGTTTTTCGAACTGGAGGAAGGTATACAGTGGTGTTCCCCAGGGGTCGGTACTCGGACCACTGCTTTTCATGACATTGTGGCGGAACCACTGAATGACTCTGGCTAACTGTATATAATTCTCTTTAACGATGTTCTAACACCAGCCTAAACCTGTACCATGGTGTTAGGCATTACTGTGTTTTGTATATAGAGTTTGCATGTACGGGGCGTGGCCCCTTTAAGAGCGCGGGAAAACGCGGGCAAACGCGATGACGTCACGTCGCAAACCACGGGGCTGCCGGAGCTGTCCTCGTGGCATCTCCGTTGAGTAAAGACCTGTTTACTTGTTCTCTTGTGTCGATCTCCGTTATTTGTTGGAATTTGTTAATTCCCGTTTTTTGTGAACGTTTTCACAGAAGAAGAGCACAGCATGGAAGCGAACGCCGTTTCGCTAAAGCTACCACAGTTCTGGGAGCAGCAAGCGCCCTCGTGGTTTATTCAGGTCGAGGCCCAGTTCGCCCTGAGGAACATCGATGCGGATCAGACCAAGTACCTTTATGTGGTCTCCGCACTCAACAGCTCTACCGCCTCTCGGATCGTCAGCCTCCTCGAAAACCCCCCAACGGAGCGCAAGTATGAAACCCTCAAAGCGCGGTTACTGCAGGTTTTCGGGCTCACAAAATCGGAGCGCGCCCGTCAATTACTCGCTATGCCCGGGCTCGGGGACTCCAAGCCTTCAGAGTTGATGAGCCAAATGCTCACACTCCTGGGCCCAGAACAGGTACAAACTGCCCTGGCCAGATCCGAAGTTGAGGACTGCGCAACACTCGCTGTGGAGGCTGACAAAATTTTTGCTGTAACTTGGCAGTTCTGCACCGCCATGAGGCACCCATCCCCCGCGGACGCCGCCCCAGCTCGTCAGCCTGCTGGGCTGTGTTTCTACCATGCGCAGTTCGGCGCGAAGGCGAAGCGTTGCCGCCCTCCCTGCAGTTTTCCCCAAAAGAACAAACAACAACTGACACTGCGACCACCGAGGAATGGGTCTACCGGGCACCCCGCGGCTGCAATGGCGATCGGCAACGCGGGAAAATTGCTGTTCATCGCTGATACTCTCTCCGGTCGTCGTTTTCTGTGCGACACCGGAGCGCAGTGCAGCATTTTACCCGCGTCCACCCTCGAAGTGCAGACGGGGAATCACGGCCCCACCCTTGAAGCGGCCAATGGTGGAACAATTCGGACCTTCGGCAGACGGCGAGTGGAGGTGTGCCTCGGGGGGCAACCTTTTAACTGGGAGTTTGTTACAGCCAGAGTTTCCCAGCCCCTCCTCGGCGCGGATTTCCTGTGCGCCAACAGCCTCCTGGTCGACGACAGGAACCGACGGCTGATCAACGCAGCAACTTTTAATTCTCTTCCGTGTTACCGCAGTAACACTACGTCACGCACCGTCTCCTGTGCGTTCCCGACTCCTGATGAGTTCGCTCGCCTGCTCGGCGAATTCCCCGACCTGACAAGACCCACGTTCTCCTCCACAGCCATGAAACATGGTGTGGAACACCACATCACCACCAACGGCCCCCCCGGTCTACGCGCGGGCCCGGCGCCTGGAACCTGGCAAGCTGGTGGTCACAAAGGCGGAGTTCGCAACCATGGAACGGTTAGGGATTATTCACCGGTTGAATAGTCCCTCGTCTTCACCACTCCATATCGTCCCGAAGCCTGGCGGCGGATGGCGGCCATGCGGCGACTATCGACGCCACCACTCCTGATCGGTACCCGATCCCCCACATCCAGGATTTCTCTGCCCATTTCACAGAATCACAGAATCACAGAAACCCCACAGTGCAGATAGAGGCCATTTCGGCCCATCGAGCCTGCACCAACACATATCCCACCCTATCCCTGTAACCCCACGTATTTAATCCCCCTAACACTAAGGGTCAATTTATCATAGCCAATCAACCTAACCCACACATCTTTGGACTGTGGGAGGAAACCGGAGCACCCGGAGAAAACCCACGCAAACACGGGGAGAATGTGCAAACTCCACACAGACAGTCGCCCGAGGCCGGATTCGAACCCAGGTCTCTGGCGCTGTGAGGCAACAGTGCTAACCACTATGCCACCGTGCTGCCCACTTTTTTTTTCCATAGAGTTATACAGCACAGAAAGAGGCCCTTCGGCCCATCGTGTCTGCGCCGACCATCAATCCCTGTCCAGTCTAATCCCATTTTCCAGCATTTGGTCCATAGCCTTGTATGCAATGGCATTTCAAGTGCTCATCCAAATGCTTCTTGAATGTTATGAGGGTTCCTGCCTCTACCACCCTTTCAGGCAGTGAGTTCCAGATTCCAACCACCCTCTGGGTGAAAAAGTTCCTCCTCAAATCCCCTCTAAACCTCCTGCCCCTTACCTTGAATCTATGCCCCCTTGTTATTGACCCCCCTACTAAGGGGAAAAGTTCCTCTTTATCTACCCTATCTATGCCCCTCATCATTTTGTACACCTCAATCAGGTCCCCCCTCAGCCTTCTTTGCTCCAAGGAAAACAACCCCAGCCTGTTTAGTCTTTCTTCATAGCTGAGGCACTCCATCCCAGGTAACATCCTGGTGAATCTTCTCTGCACCCTCTCCAAAGCAATCACATCCTTCCTATAGTGAGGCGACCAGAACTGCACACAGTACTCCAGCTGTGGCCTCACCAGCGTTTTGTACAGCTCCATCATAACCTCCCTGCTCTTATATTCTATGCCACGGCTAATGAAGGCAAGTATCCCATATGCCTTTTTAACCACCTTATCTACCTGTTCCGCTGCCTTCAGGGATCTATGTACATGTACACCAAGGTCCCTCTGACCCTCTGTACTTCCTAGGGTCCTACCACTCATTGTGTATTCCCTTGCCTTATTTGTCCGTCCAAAATGCATCACCTCGCACTTTTCAGGGTTAAATTCCATTTGCCACTTTTCCGCCCATCTGACCAACCCATTTATATCGCCCTGTAGCCTGAGGCTTTCCTCCTCGCAATTTACCACCCCACCAATTTTCGTGTCATCTGCAAACTTACTGATCATACCTTTTACATTCTCATCCAAATCATTTATGTAGATCACAAACAGCAAGGGACCCAGCACCGATCCCTGAGGTACCCCACTGGACACAGGCTTCCAGTCACAAAAGCAACCTTCGACCATCACCCTCTGCCTCCTGCCACTCAGCCAGTTTAGGATCCAACGCGCCAAGGCCCCCTGGATCCCATGGGCTCTTACCTTCTTGACCAGTCTCCTATGTGAGACTTTGTCAAAAGCTTTACTGAAGTCCATGCAGGGAACACCGTGTTCTCAAAAGTCGACCTTGTCCGGGGCTACCACCAGGTCCCAGTTCATCCACAAGACGTCCAGAAGACTGCAGTCATCACCCCATTCGGCCTTTTCAAGTTTTTACGAATGCCGTTTGGGTTAAAGAACGCCGCCCAGGCTTTCCAACGCCTGATGGACTCCATACTGCGGGACCTCAAGTTCCTCTTCGTCTACCTGGATGATATTCTAATTGCCAGTCCTACTAAGGAAGAACATACCTGTCACCTACGCACCCTTTTTCGACGCCTCAGCCAACACGGCCTGATTATCAACCCGGCCAAGTGTCAGTTTGGCCTGCACCAAATTGACTTCCTGGGGTATCGCATCACCTCAGAGGGAGCGGTTCCTTTACCTTCGAAAGTAGAGGCGGTGACATCCTTTCCACACCCGCAGAACATATAGGTCCTGCAGGAATTCCTAGGCATGGTAAACTTTTACCACCGTTTCGTGCCTAAGGCGGCACTACTCATGCAGCCCCTGTACGAGGCCCTCAAGGGCAAGACTGGCAAGAACCCGGTAGACTGGACGGATGACATGGCCCGAGCGTTCGCCGACACCAAAAGCGCCTTAGCCAACGCAACTATGCTGGCGCACCCGCTGCCAGGAGCCACCATCACCCTCACCACCGACGCGTCAGACTACGCAGTCGGTGCTGTGCAACAGCAGTGGGTGAATGGGACGTGGCAGCCATTGGCATTCTTCAGCCGTCAACTACGGCAGAACGAGAGAGCATACAGCACGTTCGACCGGGAGTTGCTCGCCCTTTTTCTGGCCATCCGCCATTTTCGGTTCCTGCTGGAAGGACGTCCTTTCACCGCCTTTGTGGACCATAAGCCGCTAACCTTTGCAATGGCCCAGACTGCCGAACCGTGGTCAGCCCGACAGCAGCGTCAACTAACCTACATATCCGAATTCACCACGGATATACAGCACGTGGCCGGTAAGCACAACCGCCGAGACGGGGTCGGCCACCCATCGTCGTTACGGCAGACCAAGTGCGACCGCCCGCCAGACCGCCAGCCGCCCAGCAGCCTCCACCTCGAGAGTACAGGAGTCATTCTGACAGGCTCGTCAGACCCCCTCACCGTTTGACTTTGTCCGTTAAAGCGATTTCTGGGGGGGCGCATGTGGCGGAACCACTGAATGACTCTGGCTAACTATATAATTCTCTTTAACAATGTTCTAACACCAGCCTAAACCTGTACCATTGTGTTAGACATTACTGTGTTTTGTATATAGAGTTTGCATGTATGGGGCGTGGCCCCTTTAAGAGCGCAGGAAAACGCGGGCAAACGCGATGACGTCACGTCGCAAACCACGGGGCTGCCGGAGCTGTCCTCGTGGCATCTCCGTTGAGTAAAGACCTGTTTACTTGTTCTCTTGTGTCGATCTCCGTTATTTGTTGGAATTCGTTAATTCCTACAACATATATTAATGACTTGGATGTGGGTGTTCAGGGCACAGTTTCAAAATTTGCAGATGACACAAAACTTGGAGGTATAGTTAACAGTGAGGAGGATAGTGATAGACTTCAAGAGGACATAGACAGGCTGGTGGACTGGGCAGACACATGGCAGATGAAATTTAATGCAGAAAAGTGCGAAGTGATACATTTTGGTAGGAAGAACGAGGAGAGACAATATAAACTAAAGGGTACAATCCTAAAGAGGGTGCATGAACAGAGAGACCTGGGGGTGGCAGGTTGAGAAAGTGGTTAAAAAAACATACGGGATCCTGGGCTTCATAAATAGAGGCCGAGAGTACAAAAGCAAGGAAGTTAAGAAGAACCTTTATAAAACAATACAATACAATACAATAATAATACAATACAAATCGCTTTATTGGCATGATAAGGTACATCTTATGTTGCCAAAGCATCAAAATACATTTATGGTTGAACACATAAACGCGGTTCCATTCATACAGTGTATAAACAGGTATATCCCTGAGTTTATAAATATATTTTCGCCTTGTTTATATATACTCTTGTCTTAGTTTACTGGTTGTCCCTCTGTTCATGGCAAGCTGTAACATAGTGTGCCGCCAGTGTTACACAGCTTCTCTCCTCCCCCAGTAGGAATGGGAGTTTTTGGTTGTCAGTCAGATTTCTGAATTCAGGGCATATTTGTGAGAATTTTTGATAGAAATTCTCTCTGATGCCCTGATATTTTCCACAGGCTGTGAGGAAGTGCATCTCTGTCTCAACTACTCCCTGACTGCAGTGAGAGCATATCCTGTCTTCTCTTGGCAGCCTGGTCTGCCTGTGTCTGCCTTTTTCGATCGCTAGGCTATGTTCGCTAAGTCTGTACCTTGTCAAGGTTCTTCTCAGTTTGTTATCCTTTACCATGGTCAGGTAATCAGCTATGTTGTATTGTCTGTTTAGGGCCAAGTAGCAATTGAGTTTGCTTTGGGTTTTTGTTGTTTCTGCCCAATATGACAGATATTTTTCCTTTTGCTTAGCGACGATTGTGTTGGGTCGAATTCTTTGTGTTACCCTGTCACTGTCCTGGGGCTGGTTATTGTTAGTATTGTTATTAGTTACTTTATTGAGTCCCAGGACTAGTTGACTGAGGGTATTCTTCTTTATGGTCAGCTCTTGGCATTTCAGGGCGTCGTAGTGATAGCATTGGAGGTTGCTCATTTGTAGGTGATTCCAAAATTTGGTGGCTCTTTTTTGGATAGTGATTATTAATGGGTATTGGCCTAGTTCCGCCCTGCATGCGTTGTTTACTGTTTTCCTTTGAGTCCGGAGGATACTTTTACAGAATTCCGCATGTAGGATCTCAATTGGGTGTTTGTCCCATTTTGCAAAATCTTGTTGTGTTAGTGGTCCCCAGACCTCACTGCCATAGAGTGCAATTGGTTCAATTACTGATTTGAAAATTTTGAGCCAAATGCTAATTGGGATTTCTATTTGGATTGATTTTTTGATGGCATAGAAAGCCCTTCTTGCTTTCTCTTTCAGTTCATTCACAGCCAGTTTGAAATTTCCCGTAGAACTGATTTTTAAGCCCAAGTATGTGTAGTGAGTGGTTTGTTCAATTTTGGTTGTTCCTACTGTGAAATTTATTGTGGGTCCATGTTGTTTGGATCTTTGCTGGAACACAAGGACTTTGGTTTTTTGGGGATTTATTGTCAGGGCCCAAGTCTGGCAGTACGACTCCAGCAGGTCCAGGTTCTGCTGTAGACCCTCCTTAGTTGGTGACAGCAGAACCAGGTCGTCGGCATAGAGGAGGAATTTAACCTTGGATTCATATAGGGTGAGGCCGGGTGCTGTAGATTGTTCAAGTAGTTTTGCCAATCCATTAATGTAAATATTAAAGAGTGTCGGTGAGATTGGCGAGCCCTGCGTCACCCCCCGCCCCTGTGGGAAGTATTTTGTTTGTTTGTCTCCAATTTTAACTGCACATTTATTGTTTGTATACATTGATTTAATTACATCATATGTTTTACCTCCTACCCCGCTTTCGATAAGTTTCAGGAATAAACCGTCATGCCAGATGGAGTCGAAAGCCTTCTGGAAATCTACAAAGCATGCGTAGATTTTGCTTTTGTTATGGTGAACGTGTTTGTCAATTAGGGTCTGTAGGGTGAAGATATGATCGGATGTTCTATAGTTTGGCAGGAATCCAATTTGGCTTTTACTCAAGACATTGTGCTCTTCAAGGAAGTTTATAAGTCTTTTGTTTATGATGCTACAGAATACCTTCCCCAGGTTACTGTTTACACAGATGCCTCGATAGTTGTTTGGGTCGATTTTGTCCCCACTTTTGTATATGGGTGTTATGAGTCCTTTGTTCCAGATGTCAGGGAAATAACCGACACTCAGAACCAAGTTGAAGAGTTTTAGGATAGCCAGTTTCAGTTTGTCGTCTGCGTGTTTAATCATCTCGTTTAGTATGCCGTCTGTCCCGCAAGCTTTTCCTGGTCGCAGGTCCTTGAGTTTTTCAAGAAGTTCTTTTTCTGTTATTATGGCGTCTAGCGGGTTTTGGTTATCTTTTATGGCCATTTCAAGCTTTTCAAGTTTTTTGCGTATTTGGTGTTGCTCTGGTCCTAGTGTGTTTTTCTGGTATAATTTTTCAAAGTGGTTTACCCATGTGTCCCCATTTTGAATGGACAAATCGTCGTGTTGTTTTTTGTGTAGTGTTTTCAAGTTGTCCCAGAAACAATTCGACTCAATGGATTCCTCCATGGAGCTGAGTGTATTCTTAATAAATTGCTCTTTTTTGGTCCTGAGTGTGTTTCTGTATTGTGTTAGCGTCTGACAATAAGTAAGGCGTAATTCCTCGTTTTCTGGATGTCTGTGTTTTTGGTTTGATAGTTTTCTAAGTTTTTTCCTCATGTTATGGCAATCATGGTCAAACCATTTTTCATAGTTTTTTGTTTTGGGTTTGTTCTTGCGAGCTTTCAAGTTTGCATTTGTTGCCAAATTATCAAAAATATTGTTTAGTTTACTAACTGCCCGGTTTACGCCTTCTTTATTGTGAGTGTATATGTTATCCAGAAAGGTGTCTAAGAGAGCTTGAGTTGATGCATTGCTAATTGTTTTCTGGTATTTTTCCGTGTCGTTTTTGGCCCATCTGTACGATTTTTTGGTGTTGTACAGTTTACTGGGTTGTGTTTCTATGTTGTTTGTTTCTGTCTTTTTGAGAAACATAGTAATTTGACTGTGATCTGACAGTGTTGTTTGTGGTTTGACTGTGAATGCTCTGAAAGAGGATGGGTCCAAGTCTGTAATCATATAGTCTACTGTGCTGCAGCCAAGAGGTGAGCAGTAGGTCGATCTTCCTAGGAGGTCTCCTATGAACCTACCATTGACAATGTACAGACCCAGGTTTCGACAGAGCTGTAGTAGCTGTTTACCGTTGGTATTTGACTGCTTGTCGCAGTTATGCCTGTATGGAAGGGAAGGGATGTCAAAGTGGTTATTCCCGAATACGTAATTGTTTCCCTGATTATTGGTGAAGTCTGGTTCTTCGCCCGTTCTTGAATTGAGGTCCCCACAGATCAACACGTTCCCCTGGGCCTGGTATTGGATAATTTCCCCCTCCATGTTGGAGAAGGTGTCCTCTTTGTAGTACGGGGAATCGATTGGAGGGATATAAAGTGCGCAAATGTAAACATCTTGGGTGTTTGAGATAATCTCCCTCTCAAGTTTGAGCCACATATGGTTTTCGCCCTTTTTTATAAATTTGATGTAATTCTTAAGTTCTGTTTTAAACCAGATCAGTATGCCTCCGGAGTCTCTGCCTTGGGTTACACTTGGTAATTTATTGGAGGGGACCACTAGCTCAGTGTACCCTTGGGGACAGCCGGTGTGTCCTTTTCCTTTATACCAAGTTTCCTGTAAAATGATAATATCTAGATCTTTAGTTTCCTCTATGAACTCTGGGGTCCTACTCTTCACTTCTCGCAGTGAAGAGCGTAGACCTTGGATATTCCAGGTCGAAATATATAAGGATTTCATGTTAAGTTTTATCTTTTTCTATGATAGGTTAAAGAGTGGTACGTGTTTGTCGTGTCTAAGTGTGGGGAAAAAAAAAAGATCACCCCAGTTGTCTACAAAAGTTAATACAATTTGGTTACAGTTCTTTCTATTAATTAGTCCTTGATCCATAAGGCGGAAGTAGATGCTGCTGCACATCTGCTTATTGTCTCTTAATGGATTGTTTCTGTCTGAGGTATTGCGTACGTCCTGTGCATCTCTCCCTCTGTCTGGCTGGTAGCGGTCCTATTCCCCTGTGGGACAGGAGTGGTGCAGGTCTGATAATGTTGTTTTGCATGGGGATCCTCTCCGGTCTCGGTTGGTGTGGTGGTGGTCTTTGTAGTGTTCCTGATATGTACCCCGCTGATCTCTGGTGGTCGGGGGGGGGTCCTCTTGGAGTCTGGGTATGGACCCGGTTAAAAGCGACATCCTTCAGGGCTTTAGCAAAGATCGATATTTTTTGCCTTTGGATGTGGACGTGGTCGTAAAGACATTCTTCATCGAGGGTGGGGTGTTGGGCCAGGTGTACGTTGTGGTTTGATTCGCATTCTGTTGCTATGCTGGCATTTATCTCATGAATTGTGTTGTTGTTGAAGTCTGTTCTCGGCAATATTGTGGAAACAGTGATTCTAGTGTTTGGAAATGTACTGCTTGCCTTCCTAATCATTGCTCTGAGCGATGTTGCTACCTCTTTCTGTTTGGCCTTTAGGTCATTTGTGCCCGTGTGTATTATTATGTGTTGGGGGGAGCCTAATCTGGCTTTGGTCAGCCATCCCATGGCTCTGTCTGTTGTTGGGCACCAAATCTTTTCTACTTTACTTCTAGGGAAGAGCTTTTTCTCCCATAGAAATTTCCCATTTGAGTCTATGAGTATTACGACGTCAGCCTTGTTTGTGTTTACTGTCTGGTGGCTTTCGCCTGGACTCATAGTGTGTGTGCTGGGCTGGGGTGTCTGGTGTGTGCGTACCTCTTGTGAGCGGCTCGCTTGTGGTTCCATGGTGGTGGGGGAAGATTGCGAGTCAGCATGCTGGTCGGTCTGTGTGGCACCCCTTGTATTGTGTGTCTGTTGCTTTTGTTCCGTGTGGGAGTGCAGCCGTTCCGTCCGGCTCTGTCTTGTCTTATCTCTAGTCTCTGGTTGCTGGTCTAATGGCGTTTTCTCTCCTCTATGGCTCTCTTCTTTTTCCTGCAGCTCTTTCACCTGATTCTTAAGTAGATTCACCTGGTTATCAAGTCTATTCAGCTCTCTCTTGTGTCTCTCCCTCTCCTGCTTTTGTTTGTCATTCAATTTGAGGACCTCCTCTCTAAGTTTAACCATCTCTATCTCTAATTGATAAAATTTATCTTTTGGTTGTATCTGGCTGTGTGATCCCGGGGTATGTGTCTGGTCGGCCCTGGAAGGCTCACTCACTTCCTGGCTAAGCTGGTCGGCCCTGGAAGGCTCACTCACTTCCTGGCTATGCTGCTCTTCTCTTGGTGGGCTGGGAATGGTGGGGGAACTATGTGTGGCTTCCTCCGTGGTAGTTATGCTGGGGTTTGTCAGTTGTATCGTGTGGCTGTGGTTCCCCGGGGTTAGTGTCTGGTTTGAACTGTGTGGCTCGTTCATCCCTTGACCATGCAGATTTTCTCCTGGTAAGTTGTCAATGTTGGGGGGAGTGCGGGCCACTCTGGGGCTGTTCATTCCCCTCGTAGTTGATCTTTTCAGTGTCCTGAAGGCCGTTGCAAATTTGTCAAGGTTGCCTTGCACTAATATTGTTCCGGTATTGTACGCGTTGACAGTCGTGATTGAACTGTCTCCTGGTGTGTTAATTTTCATTATGGACCCATTTGCGGTATTTTTTAGCTTAACACTGGTATAGTGTGATTTTATTGCTCTGATCCAAGCCGCTGGCTGATCTGAGTAGAATATGAGGTTACTTTTTGTCCCATTGTTGTAACAGTCAGTAAAGAGAGTTTCTGGTTTTTCTCTCATCTGAGCATGCTTGATCGTTTTTATAGCTTTTTTTGTGGTGTTGGGGGGAATCTGGAAGCGGGGCTGTTGTGGATCTTCTGATTCGCTCATTTTTGGTAAAGTATTGTTGATCTTAGAATAAGCTTTTCTGGGGCCCCGGGTTTGGTGTTACCCTCTCCCTGTTCGCGAACTTTCCCGGTCCCCCTCTCCGACCCCGTGGTCCCTGGGCCTCGGCTCCTGGGTTCACCCTTCTCAGGTCTGAGTCTGTGAGCCACTGTTTCCCGGTGCCTTCGGGCTGTTCCCCTCCCCCTCAGAGGTCTCTGGGCCTCTGTTTCGGCCTGGCTCCTCGGGCCTTTCCCTGGGCCTCCCTCCCTGGGCCCTGTACTCACGGTCTTGGTTGCGAGCCTTCTGGTTGCTCTCCTTCTCCTCAGAGGTCTCTGTGCCTGCTGGCCTGGCTCCTCGGGCCTTTCCCATGCTGGATTGTTGGGCTGTGGCCCGAGTCCCCTCGGCTGTGCTGATTGCTGGATTTCCGGGCTGCGTTCCGAATCTCCTCGGCTGTGCCGATTTCTGCGATGCGGCCCGAGTCCTCTCCGCTGTGCCGATTGCCGGGCTGCGTTCCGGATCTCCTCGGCTGTGCCGATTTCTGGGATGCGGCCCGAGTCCTCTCCGCTGTGCCCGTTGCCGGGCTGCGTTCCGATTTCTGGGATGCGGCCCGAGTCCCCTCGGCTGTGCCGGTTGCTGGACCGCTGGGCTGCGGCCCGAGTCACCTCGCCTCCTCGAACTCGGTCCCGATGCCGCCGACTCAACCACCGCTGCTGAAGCCCCGTGTGGCTGCCGTTCACTGGTTTGTGTAGTTCTTCTCTTGTTTCTTTTTTTTTTTTGCTTTGGCTTTTTTTTTTCCTCTATTTTCCTCTGGGTTTTTTTTTTCTTTGGTAGTCTTTCTGGCGGTCTTTTCCTTCTCTACTTTGTCTAGACTAATCTAAACTTAAACTAACCTAAACTAAACTAACTTAACTAGAACTAAATTTAATTTTAAAACCTTTTTAAAAATTGAAATGAAATGAAACTTTTTTTTTCCCCACTTTAGACACTAAAAACACTAAAATCTCAGCAGCCCATCTTCAGCATGTGTATTCACTCCGTCTGCAATTCTCTCTGCAACACTGGTCCGGCCTCAACTGGAGTACTGTGTCCAATTCTGGGCACCGCACTTTAGGAAGGATGTGAAGGCCCGAGAGGGTGCAGAAAAGATTTACAAGAATGATTCCAGGGATGAGGGACTTCAGTTATGTGGATAGACTGGAGAAGCTGGGGTTGTTCTCCTTGGAGCAGAGAAGGTTGAGAGGAGATTTGATCGAGGTGTTCAAAATCATGAGGGGTCTGGACAGAGTAGATAGAGAGAAACTGTTCCCATTGGCAGAAGGGTCGAGAACCAGAGGACACTGATTTAAGGTGATTGACAAAAGAACCAAAGGCGACATGAGGAAAAACTTTTTTACACAGCGAGTGGTTAGGATCTGGAATGCGCTGCCTGAAAGGGTGGTGGAGGCAGATTCAATCGTGGCTTTCAAAAGAGAGTTGGATAAGTACCTGAAGGATAAAAAGTGGCAGGACTCCGGGGAAAGGGCGGGGGAGTGGGACTAGCTGAAGTGCTCTTTCAGAGAGCCGGCACAAGCTCGACGGGCTGAATGGCCTCCTTCCGTGCTGTAACCATTCTATGATTCTATGAAGTTCACAGAGGGTGGAAGGTGGGAGGCCGGGCAGGAGCGCGTTGGAATAGTCGAGTCTGGAGGTGGCAAATGCATGGCTGAGGGTTTCAGCAGCAGATGAGCTGAGGCAGGGGCGGAGACGGGCGATGTTACAGAGGTGGAAGTAGGCGGTCTTGGTGATGGAGGGGATTTGCGGTTTGGAAGATAGGCTCAGGGTCAAGTAGGACGGTAAGTTTGGGAACAACCGCAGCATGGAGATGAGAAATAGGAGGGGGCCAAGGATAGGTCCTTGGGGGACTCCAGAGGTAACAATGCGGGAGCGGGAAGAGAAGCCGTTGTATAAAGAAACTGAAACCAGCCCATTCCCACAAGAAATGTGCCGTCAGTTAGATCCCCTCCCCCTCACACCCCCTCCCCCTCACACTCCCTCCCCCTCACACCCCTCTCCCTCTCACACCCCCTCACACCCCTCCCCCCTCATACCCCCCTCACAACCCTCCCCTCACACCCCTCCCCCCTCACAGCCATCCCCCTCACACCCCTCCCCCTCACACCCCTCCCCCCTCACAGCCGTCCCCCTCACACCCCTCCCCCTCACAGCCGTCCCCTCACACCCCTCCCCCCTCACAGCCGTCCCCCTCACACCCCTCCCCCTCACACCCCTCCCCCCTCACAGCCGTCCCCCTCACACCCCTCCCCCTCACACCCCTCCCCCTCACACCCCTCCCCCCTCATACCCCCCTCACCCCCCTCCCCTTCACACCCCTCCCCCTCACACCCCTCCCCCTCACACCCCTCCCCCCTCACAGCCGTCCCCCTCACACCCCTCTCCCCCCTCATACCCCCTCACACCCCTCCCCTCACACCCCTCCCCCTCACACCCCTCCCCCTCACACCCCTCCCCCCTCACCCCCGATCTCAGCCACACCTTCAGGAAAGATGGGGAGGAAGTATATGTTTTTGATTGTCGTTAATTCTTAAAAAACAAAGCAACCTTTCTCAATAATGGGATTTATCATTTGATTAAACAGCTTGGAAAGTATCCTCAGTGTCCCGCCAGCTCAGGTGGACTGTTGACTCATCGGATCTAGGAAAACAGAAGTTATTGTTTAATTACACCTTGTTCATATCCGTACAGCTCGGGCGAGTGATAAGCAACAATCTGCTTATTTAATGTTAATTTCAAAATCAAAAAATACAAAAATGATTCGATACAGGATTGAAAGTTGAACAAATGCTTCACCCTGACTGGACCAGTCGGTACAGTCATAGACAATCAAAACATTAAGAATTTTTCTTTATAAAATATATTTACTTCCCGTGTGGACTCGATTTCCATCATTATTTCTGGAGGGCATTCCATCTCCTGCAGTGGCTTCTCTTCCCACTCCCGCATCGTTACCTCTGGGGTCCCCCGAGGATCTATCCTCGGCCCCTCCTATTGCTCATCGACATGTTGCCCCTTGGCGACATCATCCGAAAACAGCGTCAGTTTCCACATGTACGCTGACGACACCCGGCTCTACCTCACCACCTCTTCTCTCCACCCCTCCACGGCCTCTATATTGACACACTGCTTGTCCGACATACAGTTCTGGATGAGCAGAAATTTCCTACAACTAAATATTGGGAAGACTGAAGCCAATGGGGGGAATTTTAACTCAGATACGGGATGGTGTTGTGTTATCCGAATTTCGTGTTTCCCACACAAATCTAAATGGATGTGGGAGATTGATGCAATTTTAACTTAAGTGGCCAATTGATTTCCAACATGTGGGAAGCCTTTGCAAAGGGGTTTTTCATGACTGAAAGTCCCCTCCGATGACGTCATCATTGCTGCTGCATTTAAGGTCCACAGCAAGCCTTGCTTCTTCTGCAGACTGCCAAGGTTCTTGACTGTGCAGTGTGAGGGAGCTGCAGCAAAAATGACAAGCGGGAGGGCAAGATCAGCTCCTCACTTTGACGAGGTGGTACTGCAGGCACTGGTGGATGGGGCTAGGGCCAACAGGGAGGTGCTCTTCCCTTCCTCAGGGAGGAAGAGGCCTCCCACTCAGACCAAGGCTGTGTGGATGCAGGCGGCTGAGGAGGTCAACTCCTTGGGAGTCACCCGCAGAACCTGGACACAGTGCAGGAAAAGATTTCATGACCTTCAGCGCACTGGAAAAGTGAGTATGAATTTCCCATCACCCTCAATCTGATCCCCATTGCCTTTCCTCACCAGCACTCAGCTTTAGCAATCTCTTCCTCCACATCCCACTTGACACTGACATCCATGCACCCTTACTCATTCCCTCTCTCTATGCTCACATTCACATAACTATTCCACCATGCAGCCCTCACACTCCCCCTCACTCTGATGCTTTGAACACAACTGACAACACACAGGGAGGGCCC